>NC_142011.1:36354816-36535620 GCF_049901735.1 Notechis scutatus | reverse complement strand
GATTAGTAAAATATATAAATATCTATTGGATTATAAACTAAAAGAAGAAACAGTCAAGGAGTGTATGATAATTTGGGCAAAAAATGTGGGCCACAGTATTGAATTAGACAAGTGGGAACATATTTGGGAAACAAACTATAAATTAACTATGTCAGCCTCGTATAAAGAGAACCTCTATAAAATGGTGTATCGTTGGCACTTGCCACCCAAGAGACTAGCTAAGATGTTCCCGAACCTCCCCCTAAACTGCTGGAAGTGTAACTGCGTCCAGGGAACATATTTTCATGTGTGGTGGACCTGCCCATTTGCGCAAAAGTTTTGGAAAAAATATCAAAAATTGGATTTTAAATATAACTAAACAAGAAGTAAAACTTGAACCCGAAACTTTCTTGCTGGGTGTGATAGATTCAAAAATGGAAAAAAAATACCAATATTTAATTTTACACATTATAACAGCAGCTAGAATAAGTTATGCACAAAATTGGAAATTGTCTACCACCCCTTCAGAGGAGATGGTCATCAAAAAAATTCACGAGTGTTCAGAGATGGATAGCCTAACTAAACTACTAAAAAATAACCAAGATAGTGATTGCTATAAAACATGGAATTGCTGGCATGAATGGTTAAAGAAAAGACAATATTTGACAACTGGATAAGTTATAAAGTTATTGAAGACGTGCGTTTAATCATAAAGCATTTTGTGAAATTAAAACATTGAAAGAACGAGGAAGGTATTGTAACAAGGCAGATCACATCATTGTTTTAAAATGTTAAAAATGTTTAAAAAATGTGTTACCATTGCTCAACTTTCGCTGCAAAATGTATATATGTATATATATATATCTGTTTATATGTTCGTTTGTTTTTTAAATGTTTTAAATGTATGATTCTTAAATAAACTTTATTTTTTTTAAAAAAAAGAAACAACATGGACAAAACAGTTTATTACTTTCTTCATCATGATCTCAGCATCCTCATTGCATTCTACTCTAATTTAGCCCAACAGAATATATTTAAGACTCTTTGGAGGCTCATTGCTATATTTGGAAGAACTGTTGACAAAAACATTTGTATCTCCTGCAACTTGGAGACCATAGATTCTATTATTTATGTTATGTTTGGGAAATAATGGAGACCAGACATCTGACCAGTGACTTCAACTCTTTAATAATCGTAAATAGAACAGAACAGAGCAAGGCTATGGGCAACAGCAACCCTTTATAGGGTTATCTGCTACCTTATTAACCAATGACATGTGCCATAAGTTCAAACTTATAACCAATGAGAAGTGTCCAAATAGTGGCCAATCAGGGACTACTTATGGACCAATCCCTAGTTGTTGTATAAGGGCCAATCAGGTGTGCAGGTTTCCAAACCCTGATTTGCATTTATGTTAGTAACTTTTATTGATTCACAACACCCCTCCCCTTGGGTTCCGTTTGAGGGGAGCTGTAATAAAATCCTCAAGATAGACAGGCCGTTTGGTCTGTCTGGATGATTTCCGTGGCTCCACCGGTTTTGGTCTAAGGTCCGGTTCGGTGGAGCGTTTGGATGATCTTTATTAAATTCAGTTTCGCTGCACGGTGATTCCGTGCTGCTTCCACTGTGGTTGTCTCTGCTACTCCGTGTTTCTTGGGGTTTTGCAGTTCGGTTTCCCCGTATTAAAGTTCCCTGAAAAATTCAATTCCCTCCCGCTTCAAGTTCCGGTGTTCCGCTGGGCCGTAGGGTTTCCGTTGGCCCGCTATTTGTCATATCAAAGTCAATTTCCTCGATATTTCCTCCCCCTTGAGTTGGTGAACCCGGGGAGTCATGGGTGCTGGGTGGTAATCTCAATCGGAGTTGGTCTATGTGGCGTTTCCACACCCTCCCATCGTCCGTTATCAGGCGGTAAGATCTAGGCCCGGTAAGGTGGGTAACGGTTGCGGGTATCCATAACGGGTCGCCGGAAAAGTTTTTGGCAAAGATTAAATCGCCTACCTTAAATTCCCGGCATTTGCTGCTGGAGCCGAAGGGCTTTTCCGGTGCGAATGCGGGTGGAGCCGGTCAAGGTGCGATCGTAGTTTCCGCCCCATAAGAAGTTCAGCGGGCGTTTTGTTGGTCACGCTGTGGGGCGTGATGTGCTGCAACAAGAGAATTCGATTGATTTTCTCGTCGATGTTGCCAAATTCCATTTTGTGAAGGGTCTTTTTTACAAATTGTACCATGCGTTCTGCACGTCCATTCGCCGCAGGGTGCGCGGGCGAGGTTAGCGCATGGCCATAAACATATTCATGAAATCTTTTAACTGCAGCCACAATAGCTAAAGCTTCCTTGTCCAGCTGACTATAATTTATTTCAGCTTTAGCTAGGGTTCGCAAAAAAAACGCGATGGGGGCTTCCGCTCCATTTGGTAATACGTGGGCCAGAATTGCCCCAACCCCAAAAGGTGATGCGTCACACGTGATAGTGAGCGGAAGAGTCTCGTTGTACTGCATAAGTACAGAATCAGAAGTTAGCAATTTCTTTACTTGTTGGAAAGCACATTGTTCCCGTTGTCCCCAAACCCACGTTGCTTTTTTGTCTAATAGTCTATGCAATGGTTCTGCTACCGTTGCTTTGTGGGGTAAAAAGACATTATAGAAATTGATAAGTCCAAGGAACGCCTGTAGGTCTGCCTTGTTCCTTGGAGTGGGGGCCTTTTTAATCGCCCTTAATTTGTCTTCGGTGGGATGGATTCCTTGGCTGTCCAGGAGGTATCCCAAAAATTCTACTTTTTCGGTACATAACTGGCATTTATCTTTTTTAACTCTGAGGCCTGCATTTTGGAATCTTCGTAAAACCTCTCTGAGTCACTTTTCTAGGATGTCTTTGTTAGGGGCGGCGATGAGTACATCGTCGAAATATGGTACGACCCCTCTGATCCCTTGTAACAACCTTTCCATTAAACTCTGAAAGATTCCGGGGCAACGCTTACCCGAACTGGAGCAGGTTGCATTTAAATGCGCCCTATGCGTTACGATAGTTTGCGCTTCTGCCGTGGTAGGATCTACAGGCAATTGCTGATACGCCTGGGCTAGATCTAGTTTAGCGAAAACTTTCCTGCCACCCAGGGAATGGAGCAAGTGTTGCACTACTGGCACTGGATATGCACTTTGCTGTAGTGCGTGGTTTAAGGTGGCCCGGTAGTCTCCGCAAATTCTCAGTGACCCATCAGGCTTGATAGGCGTCACTATAGGGGTTTCCCAGCGGGCGTGGTCGGTGGGTTCCAGCACGCCCTGCGCTATTAGCTTATCGAGTTGTTCGTCGATTTTAGGCTTCAAGGGGAATGGCACCCGACGTGGCTTATGGATGGGTGCTATCTCAGGGTTCAAGTTAAATGAGATCGGGGTCCCCTTGTACTTGCCTAGTCCGTTCGCGAAAACGTCTTGGAATTCCTGCACGAGTGCTTCCTCCCAATCGTTGCTCTCGGCTCGGTGGACTCCGGCTACAGTAATTCCGAGCGGCCTGAACCATTGAAGGCCTAAAGACTAGGCCTGTCGCGGTCCACGACAGTCAGTGGCAGAGCGACGGTACGGTCCTTGAAAGAGATCTGGAATCTGCGGGACCCGACGACGGGAATTCAGTTGCCCTGATAGTCTTTGAGTATAACCCTTTGAGGGTTAAGGTCTTGGCCTCGAATCGTTGGAATGAGCTGTTGGAGCGTTTTCCACAACACCATCGAGAGGGAAGATCCCGAGTCTACCTCCATCACGCAAGGTTTGTTTTCGATGGCGACCTTTACTCGGATTTTCCCGGCATCAAGGGATGTAGCGTGGCCAATGGTGATTGTTTGGTGGGTCTCTTCCCGCCTGGTTTCTTCATGCCTGATGGAAGTGGTGGACGGCTTGTTTCTGTAGGAGTGGTTTCCCCATTGGTGGTTCAGTTTTTCTCGGTGTGTGCTGAAGAATCCTGAAGATTGGCCTTCGGCCTGTCGGGGTTTGGAGTTTTGTTTGCTTCTGCAAACCTTTGCGATGTGACTTCGTCTCCCGCAATTTCGGCAGAGTGCGTCGAGGAATTTGCAGTTGGATCGTGGGTGATTCGCCCCACATCCTGCACACGGTCGGAATGAGGGTTGTGTGAACTGGTCTCGTTCCGTTCGGAGTCGGTTGACCTCTTCCTCATCGCTTTCTGATGGGGATTCTAGGTCTTCGTGGTGAGTCGATACCGGGTGTCTCTCTGAGCGAGGCGAGGTATCATTGGCGAGTTTACGTAGCGGTGCGTTGGTGCGGCGCATTCGGGCTGCCGACTTCTTGGTCGCCTCCGCTGCCGAGGCTTCTTTAAGGGCATCGTTGAGGCTGATGTCCCCCTTAGCCATAATTTTGCTCTGGATCGTGCCGTCTTCTAGGCCCAGAACCAGGCGGTCCCGGAGGGCTTCTTCTAAGTCGGCGAATCCGCAGAGGCCTCCAAGGTTGCGGAGGTCCGCGATGTAATTGGCAAGGCTTTCGCCCTTCCGTTGGTCCCTCTGGTAATATTCGTGTCTTCTGACTAAGGTTGGCACGGTGGGCGCGTAGTGAGCCCATAGTAAGGGCTCGAGGACGTCCCAGTCCATCTCTTTTACTTCTGCTGGCTTGGCAAGTGATTTTGCCATTTTAAACACGGTAGGCCCGCAGTGAGTTAGAAAGATAGCTCTTTTTTTGCCGGTTGTTGCATCTTTCAAATTGTTGGTCTCCAGAAACATCTGGAACCGGTCCATGTATGCCTCCCAGTCTTCGGTTTCTGGGTTGAATGGAGCGGGTGGTACGGCACCGCTGGCCATGTTGCCGTTGATGGTGCGTGTTCGACCACGTGCTCTGTTGGTTGCTCTGTAACTCAGTCAGCTCTTCGGTCTCCGCATCCCACCTTCGTCGCCAGTGTTATGTTTGGGAAATAATGGAGACCAGACATCTGACCAGTGACTTCAACTCTTTAATAATCGTAAATAGAACAGAACAGAGCAAGGCTATGGGCAACAGCAACCCTTTTATAGGGTTATCTGCTACCTTATTAACCAATGACATGTGCCATAAGTTCAAACTTATAACCAATGAGAAGTGTCCAAATAGTGGCCAATCAGGGACTACTTATGGACCAATCCCTAGTTGTTGTATAAGGGCCAATCAGGTGTGCAGGTTTCCAAACCCTGATTTGCATTTATGTTAGTAACTTTTATTGATTCACAACAATTTATTTTATGTATATAGAATGTCCTATGGGAGGCTTTTCACACTTTACTATGTAGTAGATAATGTCTTT
Organism: Notechis scutatus; assembly: GCF_049901735.1. NCBI lineage: Eukaryota > Metazoa > Chordata > Lepidosauria > Squamata > Elapidae > Notechis > Notechis scutatus. Next base: position 36,530,370 of record NC_142011.1, on the reverse strand, counting down.
TGAGGAGCACAACTTCCTCAATCATATATGTACATCTATCTGTAATTGCTGATAAATATCACACAGAAAGAATAATATTAACTAGCCAGTCAAGACTCTTGACTGTTTTCTACAAGAAGATAATTAATACTTTTACAAGAAAAATGGCACCTTGAAATGTAATGTCTACAAAAAAAATACTCCTCAAATTGTAATCTACTGAATAAAATATCTCTTGTTTAAGCAAAATGCTGAAGTAAACCAGCAATTTTAGGCATTCGTAGATTAATTAGCCAGAGTTAACATAGAATTTACCTTGGTTCTGATAGGTGAATAACACCAGGAGGAAGATGGAAAGCATAATTTTATTATTAATGGCATTCAATTCATTGCCTATGATATCTGCCTGGATAAACTATGAATTAATAAGCATGAGTCATAGCACATCTATTTGACTGCTACTTATAACAGTCCTATGACTACTATGTAGTTGGGTCTTGCAAGCTCTCTTTTGTCCTTTGTAATCTTTTTTGTCTAAGCCAAACACTTGGGGGAAGTTTAATAGGTTTGAGGTTGATGTTATCAATCTATGCATAGCCCCACTATGTATTCACCAGTACACAAATGTTACTTATCATTTAAGATAGATGAGTTGGTGGAATTTCTGAGACTGGTAGTGATCATATGAGTACTCTTAATTGTGACAAGGGAGAGGCCCTGTGAGTAGAAAACCTATCTGCTCAGAAAGATAGTGCTCAGGTTTACTTGAATGAGATGAAAAAAAAAAACTAGATGATCTGACCATTTTTATAATGGTGCCTGGAAGAAGTTGGTTTCCTGGACCCATTTCAGTTGGGTTTCAAATTGTGGTTTTGTATTGTCATGCTCTTCAGTGACCTGGGATATAGCTGGGGTGGGGTTGGTGGGCCCATTTTGTGCTCGTTGATCTGTCCGAAGTTTCTGATACTGTTGATCATGGTATTTTGGCCCAACTCCAAAGATTAAGAGTGGTAGGCATCATTTTGTGGTGATTCTTCTTCCTTTCTCTGTGGCCAATTTCAATCAGGCAGAAGATGTTGAGCCCACGTCTCCTCTTTTGTTCAGACTGCACAGTTCTACCTTCCCATTCTTTCTATTTAATTTCCATATGGAACTGCTGAGTCAAATAATCTGTTGGTTTGAGGTCAGCTGTCACTATTATACATATAATACTCAATGGTACATCTGGACCTCAGGCTGTTTTCTACCTATTATAAGTACAGTATTATTTTATTACCAGATTTACTGTGATGGATTTGCCTTGCAGCCCTTTTTGTTTTAAACTGATGTATTTAGCTATGACTTGTTGTTTGGCTGAAAGGTATTATATAAATATATTAAATGAGTAATATGTTTTGTCTGTCCTGTTCCATTATTCATAACTTTTATACATGATACAAACTGAACTGGAGATCAATTTTTATGCTTCATTATTTAATGTACTGCTCATGTAATCTCATCTTGAAGCTACTTGGTGGTTTCTTTTTTTCTTTTTCTTCCCACAAATTTTACAGTTTCCTTCAGAGGTCTGTAGGGGCGTGCTTAAGCACACACACCAACGTGCCTACCATCCCTGTCCTATTGTTGCTTTTATTTTTATTTTTTTCTTATGTGTATCCATTTATTCATAACTATGTTTTTATTTATACCTATTATCTTGTAAGCAATTGACAAAAATAAATAAATAAAATAAAATAAATAGTTCCTGAAGAGGCTGAATCTATGTACAGAAAATGTAGGGAAATTATTTCAAGGTTAAATGATTAATGGGGATTGCCTGAAGATAACAGATATTTTAGTTTTATTTATCTGCATTCTTTCATATCCTATCTTACTGTTCAAAACCTTCAGGTTGATTTTATAATAATATTTTTAAATGACAAAATAGAATTGCTTCAGTTTGGGAGTCTGTAAAGCATGGAAACAGCCAAAAATAGAAATGTACAATTGCTCTAGAAATTATCCGTTTAGGCATGAACCAGGCTTCTGTAGCTTATTCCATTTGGTAGGATTTCTGTTATTTAACAAGTTTGGGATTACAAAAATTTGGCTTCACATAGTATGTGAATCCAGCGTGAATTCAGATTAATAAGTACAGCCCATAAACTAGGGATAATTTTTTAATACTGCGAGGATCCTATATAAGAACTAAGTTTAATTTCTTTTTTCTTTTCCTTTTTTGTGTGTCTTCATGTCAGTGTTGATTCCAGATGACTTTGTAGTTTTTTCAGCTAGGTTTTTTTAGAAGCGGTTTCCATTGCCTCCTTCACAGGACCGACAGACAGACACAGAGAGACAGAGGAGGTGGGAAGGAGAAAGGGGGAGAGAGAGGGGGAGAGAGAGGAGGGGTATCACCCTCTGGTTTCATGCCCAAAACAAAACTAGAACTTACAATCTCCCAGTTTTTAGCCAGGTGTCTTAACCATCACCCCAAACTGGCTGTCGAAGTTGAACTGTGGTTTACACTACAACTGTTCCAAATTCTTTTTTTTATTATTATATTTTTCAGGGATCTAAGCATGAATAACATCAGTGAACTGCTGCCTGGAGATTTCCATCACTTACATTTTCTGGAAGAATTGTAAGTATTACTAAACATATATTGCCTTGACATCTTTTCAAAGGTTCTCTAAATAATACCTAAGACTGAACAAGTTATGAATGTGAGGAAGAAAAATCTGGAGACCACTCATACTGTTAACAGCAGTAAACACAACACACATACACACACACACACACAACTCAGTAAATTATTGTATAATTATTTAGGTAGTAAAAACTGTTTCCCTTCCTGACACTCAACACTTGTTTCTGTAGCCAATGATAATACTGTATACTGCTCATGTAATCTTTTCTTGATGGTTTCTTTAAAGTTTCCCTCCTTTTTTTAACTTATTGGCATAAGGGTAGAACTTTTCTACATGTTTACAGCAGGAGTGTCCAACCTTGACAACTTTAAGACTTGTGGACTTCAACTCCCAGAATTCCCCAGCTACCTTGGGAATATTGTGTGTGCATTCTGATTGCCATATCTCATATATGATTTTGCAAAATGAAAAATGCAAATGTAAAACAAAAAAATGATATTGGCTTTTATTTAGACAATTTAAACAAGATGGAATATATAATTTGAATTTGTGAAAAACCATTAAATCAGGTTGGTCTTTGGCTGCAGCAAGTATGGTAATTCATAAATCATAGGTTTATGAACCCATGAAAATAAGATACATTTTGACAAAAATGTTAATTCCAGTTTTACAGAAATATATGTAGATGTAATTTCTTGTCACTTCTAATCAAGAGTTTCAAAATGTCATTATTTGTAACAAAAGTAACAATTGATTTTGTTGAAAGACAGTGTTTGAAATTAAGGAGTTTAATCATATCATTAATTTTTTTGTGGCAAATTCAGACGGATCATCATAATGTTGTGTTTATTAGATAACAAAGAACCATTTGACCATTGCTAACTCTTTCAAAAGAATTAAAAGAAGTTGTGATGAAACTGACGTTGAATTGATTCATCTAACTGGTCACAATATTTAGTTCATCACTGGTTAAACATATACATTAAGAACTGGCATTTTAATGCTAATTCATAATGGATTCCCCATCCGTTCCTATTTAGGGTAAATAGCAATCTTAGTCTATACAGTTATGAAAATGAACATCTGCTATTTTGTCCTAACAATATGTTGAGATCCCTGATCATTAGGTCTTCCAGAGCTTGCAAAATTTAAGGCTACCATCAGATGATAGCAAAGAAATACTTACAACCCTAATTCTTTGTTGCCATCTAGTGGATGTCTGGCTTTTTGCAGCTTATATGTGGTAAGTCTGATCTTCAACTGCAAGAGTTGTCTTCAACAGCAGTAAGAGAAGATAGCATATACAGTAAAAATTACTTTTCTAATCTCTAAATCAAGATACTGAACAAAGTGACTGTTTATAGATTGTACTAAAAATGCATAAGTTATTTGAATGTAGCTTGCATAGGAGTTTGCATAGGGCTACTGCAAGCAGGTGTGCCAGTTGTATGCTACACAAATGCACCTTGACATGGAGCGGCACCAAGTGATGGAAACAGTAGTAGCCCAATGTGGCAGGGTGACAGCTTGGAAGGAGAAGCCAGTCCAGTTACTATTCTGATATTGTTTGGACTCACACTTAATTAATCCATAAAGTTCTTTCTTTTTACTTGGACTGATGTGTGAACCTACCCATTATGATTATGACTATGGCCAATTCAACAAATGATGATTAATATTATGTATATTTTTCACCATCAGCTGGCTGCAATTGAAGCATAGTAGGAGAATTTCTTCTTAATATTTTCATGTGAAAACCCATATTGTGTCCATTGTCCGTAGGAGATTTTGCGATGATGTATGTCACAGATACTTCATGCGGATTCTTTGGAAAGCTGATCATAGAAAAGGTGGCACGATATCCAGGGCATGCCTACTCATGACTAAGCCTCACTGTGGTCAATGAGACTTCATGCCTAATGAGGAAAACACAAAGAAAAGTTGAGACCTTGAAAGCTGATAGTAGATCTGAGCTGTAGAAATCAATTTGTTTCTTATATCAAAAGAAATATAATTTTATCGCTATGATTTTGCTTTCCCCCATCTAATTAGAAACATCAGTCCAAATGAAGTTTGTTGGAATATTGAAGGTAACAAAGAAACTTAAGAATTAGACAGATGAAGATTTTGCTGATTGACAAGAAGGACTGGGAATGCAATTGGGAGGAGGGGGGACAAAACTGCTGTGCCAAAATACACAAGGTTAAACGGTGATTCATGATAAGGGGAGTGGAAACCAGTGTTGACAGCTTCATCTGCTCTGTATTTCAACATATACATAAAGCACACCTCTCAAGCTCTGTCCCACAAAATAGCTAACTGGAGTTCTGGAAGTTGAAGTCCAGACATCTTAAAGTTGCTAAGATTGAGAATTGCTGTACTAGAGGCTCAAAGAGCAACAATCATTCCTTGTAGAATTCATTATAAATAAAAATAATTTTCCCTCTTGATTCCAAGGGCATTCACATCCTATTAAGGGAGACCTCCTTGGAAACTGAACTTTTTCCCTGTTTTCTCTTTATGTACATACATAATATACATTTAAATATCATTTCTTGGTGTGTTTCTGCTTATAGTTGCTCTTGTAAATAACATGCATTTGTATGAAAAAGTGTCTATCTTGTTTTCCAGGTATCTTTATAAATATAGATAAACATATAAACATATGCTTATGTTCTGCTATGAATGCTATTTACAGGTGTCACTTTTCATTTCCTAATTAGTAATTTTCTTTATAGAATAGCAGATTTTTCATTCTTCCAATATCTATACCAGAATGATAGCATTTCCTGCACTGCTGTTTGGCTTCCTATGAGTCATATTTCTTCTCAGCTATTATCCTAGTAGTTCTTCCCCAAAGGTACTCTCACTGGATTGTATAAAATGTACAATTTCTACCACTGCATCCATGCATTGTAGTCACATAGCTCATTTATTTTCAATGCCTGTTGTAGAAGTAAAATGTAAAGTACCTTGTAATCCTAAAATCTAAATTCACTGTAATCAATTTTAAACAATCTCTCCTCCATTAAGCTTATTTGTCCACTGAATGAAATGGATAAAATATATACAACCTTATCATTAAAAAAATCTATTTCCCAATTTGGGAAGAAGAGGCATATATACATGTATGTACAAGAATAAATACAGATACAGATAAACCACAAAAAAGAAGTGCAATAAGCACCAATTTGGACGCACCTTTGGTGTTATCAATATTTTATTGACTCTTCCATGATAGAGAAATTATATAAAATGCACTGATATCAATGAGTTGCCCTCTTAAAAATCCATCAAATTCTAATTAATAATGTTCTACAAAATCCATGTGTCATAGTCTGCTTTTTTATGATAAAAAGGCAATCTTATGCTGCTTACACTATTATAGACAAAATTTCTCTAAACTCCAGAGAAGAATAGAAATCTACATAACAAATAGGATTTGTATTTTTGTATGCAAGAATAGACTGATCAGTAAAACGCATTTGTTAGGGGAATTCAAAAAGTGTTTAAATATCAGTGAATGCAAGAGGAATGCAAAAGATTCATCTGATCCAAAATAATTTCTAAGGGACATCTTAAAAGAGAAGAGATCAATCCTGGTTGGTCCTAGACATTGAGTATGAAGATGGATGATCTCCTTAGTAAACCATCTATAATAATATTCTTTCTGTAGTTTTAGGGGGAAAATGGTTTGTGATAATGAAATTTTTCCTAATCTTGAGAATATTATCATAGAGAGTTCCCATTTGTAACAATAAGATCTGGACTATAAATTCAAGAATTTTCTCTCATTAGTATGAGGGAGGCAGGAAGAGAAGGAAGGAAGGAAGGAAGGAAGGAAGGAAGGAAGGAAGGAAGGAAGGAAGGAAGGAAGGAAGGAAGGAAGGAAGGAAGGAAATTTTTATTGTACAGACAACCCTTCTTCCTATAATGACCTCTGGTTCCCCTCATAATGGCTCTATCTTGCTGAAAAGTATAGGAAGGCCCTTCACTCCAAGCTATCATTATATTTCCTAACAAAAGGCACTGTTAAACATTTGGCTGTATTATCTTGACCTTGTTTGTTCTGTTTATTACAGGCGCCTATCTGGAAATCAACTCTCTAAAATTCCAGAAGGAGCATTTTCTGGCCTCTACAATTTAAAAATTTTGTAAGTCACAATTTCTTCTAACTGCTATTACTTTACTGGTTTTTAAACTTTTATTTGGACCCCTAGTTTTACTTCCCAAAAGCTTTTTATGTATATGTGAGTCATGTGATTGTACTTTCTCTAACTATATATTGTATGTCTGAACTTCTGAGAAATTCAGGCACTTTTAACACAATCGTGTCACTTGTTAAATATTCTTGATACAAGGAGCAGGGTTTGAACTTTCATCGAACTTTTTCAGGTAGTGCTCATGAGAAAATCCCATGTGAACAGGATGTTCAGAGCTTATAAGTGTGCCTCCCTCTACATAAAAATTCTTAAACAGACCTGGAATTCTATGATTGTCACTATCACAAGCTTCATCAACTCCCTGTATTTACAATATATTGATTTTCTTTGACTGAATGGGTTATGTTATGTAGATAATAAAATTATCAGTAGGCCCTTAGGGCAGTGGTCCCCAATCTTTGCATTTCAGTGGCCCGGCTGGGGGAAAGAAAGGAACTGGGCTGCAAGAGTGGGCCAGTGGGCACATGAATGCATGTGCAGCTCAACTTTTGCAAATTGAGTCACGCATGTGTGTGCATGCATGCTGGCCTGCCGCTCACGCAAGTTGAACTGTGTGCGCACTGGCCCACCATTTACATGGCCCAGTTCCAAATAGGCCGTGGCCCAGTAGTGGACCAGCGGTTGGGGGCCCCTTCCTTATAGTTTACCTTACTCTAGAACAGGGGTGTCCAACCTTGGCAACTTTAAGACTTGTGGACTTCAACTCCCAGAGTTCCTCAGCCAGCAAAGCTGGCTGAGGAACTCTGGGAGTTGAAGTCCACAAGTCTTAAAATTGCCAAGGTTGGACACCCTGCTCTAGAAGGTAAACAGCACTAAAAAAACAGTTTCTAAAAAAACAGCACTAGCTTATAATTACATTGCTGACACTCTCTCATTCTCTCATTTAACTCCTTCCCTGTTACTGGGAATAATGGGATTGGGTTTAAGGGGCTTAAATAGCAATTGGCCCAATCTCTTTATTGGAACTGGAGGCCTTTTTCCTCTGATTATTTTTATATTCTTTTTTAACCAATCTATTATCAAACAATAAGACAGATGACTGTTTTTTGTCATAGTAGTGCCCGAACAGTCTGGTTCTACTGAACGATTTATGCTCTCAATGGTTCAACTTCTATTTTTCCAAATATATATATATATATTTTACAACCTCCTCTTCTGCAATAAACATTTTAGTTCATGGGCATGTTTGGAACCCGAACACAATTCAAAATCACCATAGCTGACAATGTTTACATGAAACGTACAGGTATCAACCTGCTCCTCGGATTAGAGGGCGCAGGGCTGTTCACGAGGCCTTCTAAAAATCCTACTCTAAATCCCTGGGTTTAGAGATGAGTTGCTTCTTTATCCATAGCCTGCATTAGGCACTGAATCAAAGAAACCAAGAAAACCACAGAAAACCCACCCTGTCTCAACAAGGGCAATTCTACACTCAGGAAAGTTGCTTTTCATCAGTGTACATTGGAGCACTTCCCAGCAAAATGGTTGGACGTGTTAGTCTCTCTGAAACTAAAACAGTTTTAGCAGTAGCGAAGTTGCCCATGGGCTTCAAGAGAAAAATATATATATTGTGTGATTCTCCTGAGGCAGAAAGTGTATTAGTCAGGGAGCACTGGCAGTTTGAGACAAATGGCAATTCTTGCCCGAATATCCTGGAGTGCATCGAAAACAATCTTGTGATGAAGTCATAAATAACCTTCATCCTTTCTTGACAGCAGACAAATTGGGCACCCATTTTAACAAAGGGATTATCATCTTAGCTTTCATTTTAAAGTGAGAGACTTACTATCAGAAGAAATATGAGCAAAAATATCTCCAGGTGGTCCTCATACTGAGATTAGGGTAGGTTAAGACCCTATCTCAGGCCAAATGTGCTTCATCTTGCTTTAATCTTCTACTAATCTATGTGGCTAATCAGAAGGAATGTTTCCCCCAAAAACTGTTAAGGGGTCTACTAGTTCTCCAGCTGTGAGAATAAGCTTTGTATAACAGCCGTCACCTAAGATCTACACAACATGAAGAAGCTCTCCACCACTGCAGCTGCCCTGTTTGTTTATTATTATTTATACTTTTATACTGCCCAATAATACAAATTCTTCTTGGTGTACAGTAAAATTGAATATACATTCTTTTTTAAATTGTTTTTATTGCAGTTTTTTAAAAAAAATACAAATCTTATTTATATTCATTACAGTGTTTTAGCATCGACAATTACATATAACTTATATACCTTATTATATACACTTCTACAAAAATATTTTCTTAAGGTCTCTTGTTTTATTTCCAATCCTCTGTTCTTCCTAATCTTTATATCTATTCTCTAACCACTCATACTATTTATCCCAAATTGTGTAATAATCAAAATCCTCTTTGTCTTTAATTTCCAATGTGAGATTATCCGTTTCAGCGCAATTCATTATTTTTTGTATAACTAGATCTTCTGAAGGAATATTCGCTCCTTTCCATAATTGTGCAAAAGCTATTCTGGATGCTGTCAGGATATGAAGTATAATGTATTTAATCTTTTTAGGGTATTGGCCTGGAATTATTCCCAATAGAAAAAATTCTGGTTTGAGTTCTATTTGGTATTTGGTGATCTCTTGTGACCAGTTTTTTATTTTAACCCAATATTTCCTGGTCTCAGGTCATAGCCACCATATAGGATAAAAGGTACCATCTTTTTGTCCATATTTCCAACATTTTGGACTTGTACTGGGATATATCTTGGCCAATCTCACTGGGGCCAAATGCCACCAATAGAACAATTTGTATACATTTTCTTTGTAGACCGCAGATGTTGTTAATTTGTAATTCCTAGTCCATAATTTCTCCCATTCATCTAATTCAATGCTATATCCAAAGTTTCGAGCCCATGCTATCATAGAACCCTGTACAATTTCTTCTTCCATATTAAACCCCAATAAATATTTATACATTTTAGTTATAAATTTTTCTTCTGTTCCAACTAAAATTTTATCTAATTACTGCTGTTCTTTATCAAATCCAAATTCCTCTCAGTCTTTTTTATATCTATCTTGTATTTGTAAGTATGGCCACCAATCAGTTATGATTCCTTGGTCACACAACTACTGTTCCGTTTTAAGCTTCCCTTGATTGTCTAATAACTCATTATAACTTACCATTTTTTTTTATATCCAATCTGTTTGGGTGGATCATGACCTCCATAACTGACAGCCAGCGAGGCATCTTTATGTAATGTTTCTTTTGAATTTTCATCCAAATCTGGATGAGTGAATCTCTTGTTTGATGTCTGTAGAAGTAAGAATGTACCTTACTCCTTTTTTCCCACAAAAATGCATGCTAGCCTATTATTATATTTGAAATTACTTAGCCCAAAGTCTCCTATATAAACTATCTCAAAATAAATGCCATAAAATCCTGCTTTTATCTATTTTGATTGTATTTCTTGTAATTTTGTTGTTGCTGTTGTTGTTCTCGGATTTTGGATTTTATTATGTGTTTTATTCCTTTCTATGAAATCAACTTGAAAAATTATTTATTTATTTGTTTGTTTGTTCATTTATAAATTGTATAAACTGTATAAAACCTAATATAAATATAATACTATAAAAAAATCAACCTTGTTAAAACGATGGAGATTGGGGGAGAAGGGGAAAAGGGGATACCTGCTGTTAATCTACCTGTCAGGTGGTGCTCCATTCAAAATTCAAGAAAGAAATACTTAGATTCTTTAGATTAGAGAAAAGATATCTTTTACTGAAATTGAAGTGGTAGCATCAGTAGAATTCTGAATCTGAGAAATTAGGCGCGCAGATCACATATACAATGTGATGGAAATGTTCCCACCCCCCATAGTTCAAATGATTCTTCCAATTAAAAGTTGTGAATATGATCATGTGGACATCTTCAGGTGGTGATGAGGCCTCTGTCCGTTGACCTTGGCATATTTTGATAAAGATTTGCAGCTGCGCAGAGAAAAGAAAGCTAAGCAAGAAATAGAAACCTAAGCAGGAATTTATACTCCCCCACTCTCCTCATTTACACAACACAAGAATGTAACACCTCCAGCTCTCTTCCCAGACGTTGCCCCCCGTTACTTATGGCAGCCAAAAGATGCAAAGCAGTAGTAGAAGATCTTGAAGGCTGACACTACCAAGCACTCCCAGTGTGAAACCCATCCATTGGAGCTCCAGTCTAGCTGTACAATGGAGGGTAAGGAGGCTTGAAACTGACTTCACTCAGGATTGTGGGGGAAGGGATAAGACGTTTCAAAGAGCAGGTGCAACAGCAGAGAAGGCTCTTCTTCTGGACCCCACCGGTTACTACATGAATTAAATCTATAATAAATAATTAAGCAATATTTTAAAACAATAAATGCCCAAATAAAAATTCATCCTTAACAGGATTGCTTTCACTTTTTTTTTTTTTTTAAGAGCTTTTGCTGTTTGCCATGGTAGGAATCTTGGACATTTTTTCCACTTGAAGCACAAAATGAAAACAGTAATAAAAAATGAGGCAGTGTTCTAGAAGCCTGGGACATGTTTCTGCAATGAAATGGAAACTGAGAAATTAGTGCCCCTTTTGAACAAGCTGCCTGAAGCAAAGTTCTTCTATATTGCTTCATAGTGAGACTGGCCTTGTTGAAGGCGTATGTTATGCTTGCAGCCATGTGTGTTAATTTAGTGTCTCTGGTTCCCGCTGTGAATCTGGTGAGAGGCTTTTCTGTAATGGCCCACTGGTGCTCTGTGAGTCAGCTTGTTACCAGGCAAGTGGGTGTTGTACAATTTCTAGACTGTACAACCTTTCTCGGTTTCTACAAGGACCCATGCATCCATCTATACTCAATTCATTCTTTCCTGGAGTGACACAATAGCAAGTGGAGGAAGCTATAAGACACAGAGGCAAAGCTCTCAGGGCATTTGTTGGGATGGGGCTTGGAGGGGGGAAAAAAAAACCACCAATTAAATCTTTTTGGAAAACTTTTGCTTTCATCAGAACCAAGATGCTCCAGGCAAGGAATGCAGATTAAACACCCAGTTCCAGCATGCCATAATTTCAGAGATAATTGTTTTTATAGGTTGTCCTCAGTTTTGGTGTCCTATCCTCACCTGCCACACCAACCATCCGCAGTGCAGTACAAAGGAAGGATCCCAAGGGCTCAATTACAGAAAATCAGCTCTGAAAAAATGACTTTAAATTCAGGATGCAATCTTTACTTTAGTCAGCATACCATCTTGCCTAAGAGTCAGCCATGGTATCGCCTCTGAAAGTCCACTCTCTTATTTTCTGATCTCTGTTATTTAATGTTGAAAAAAAGGCACATTGCTTATGCTTAAAGGTATTTATCTGGCATAATTCATTTATTACTGTAACAAAACTGAAAGCTCTACTATATTTATATTAGTAAATGCAAGAGCCATAAGTCATTTTTTAAAAAAAATATAAAATCATACATACACGCACACACAACCACACCCCTTTGGGTTAAGCCCCATAACTTCAAAGAATTTTTAGTCAGCTAATTTATCATAGATTCTGATGTTTATTATTTGCTTTCATTATGGCAAGATTTATCTCTTGCTTCTATCATGAGATTTTAAGGGGCTCTGAAATAGATCAATGTCAAGTCTTTATGATATAAAATTCTCACCAAACTATTTCAGAATGTTTAGCACCAGCTTAAAATGGTCCCGTTGTTTCAACATCCCAAATTCTAATGCATCAAACCAAGGATGGCCAGTATTTCTTTGTCTCACTTAGTAATTATAAGAGTGCTAATAGATGATAATATTAGCTTCAATTCACTTGATCAGCTTGATAATTATAATAGATCAATGCAAAGTTTAATTCATGGGAAATATGTTAATATATTTGTTTTTTCATTGATGTGTAATCAGTGGTGGTATTCAAACATTTTTACTACCGGTTCTGTGGGCATGACTTGGTGGGCATGGCAGGGGAAGGATACTGTAAAATCCCCATTTCCACCCCACTCCAGGGGAAGGATATTCTGCAAAATCTCCATTCCCTCCCCACTGCAGGGGAAGGATATTGTAAATCCCCATTCCCTCCTCACCCCACTAATGCTTTCCAGCTCCATTCTCCTGTGCAGGGCAACAAAAGAAGACCCAGCCGATCAGCTGAGACTCGGGAGGCAGAGAATAGATGAGGGCAGACCCAACTAGAGGTGGTATTTACCGATTCTCCGAACTACTCAAAATTTCCGCTATCAGTTCTCCAGAACCTGTCAGAACTGGCTGAATACCACCTCTGTGTATAATCCATCTCTTGGCCTACTTATGAGTAGTCTGCCCTGTATGTTCAGATTTTTAGTGAGCACCTTTGCTGATTGTACCACATAGCTCTCTTTTTCCATGCCAATAGCTGCATTAAGAAACGGGTCCCAGTTAAAATTGAGGCTGGCCCCCCTCCTCCTTAAAATTTAAAACATAGGGCCTTGAATTAGTTTACAATTTTTCCTGATGTCTGCTACATTTCAATTTTAATTTTTAAATTGTTTTCTAGATAAATCATTTAGAATCGCAACATGGGCATGGGCAACATAGAATTTTTTTAAAATAAATAAATTCTTTTTACATGTTGTCATGTCAACAACACTCTACAACAGATCTAGTCTCTAGGCCAATTTGATGAAGAAACCAAGTGTTCAATGGAGCTTATTTCTGTTGCAAATTGACCTGTGAACAGTTTGAAGAAGCTACAATGGGAAGGTGATTTGAACCAAAGGGAAATAACAACAAGAATTGTGAGCTCACCTCCTTAAGTATTCAACAATGACATATAAAATCCATCTCATAAAGAGTATTATAGCAATGGGGTGGGAGAATGTTGTTGATTCCCTCTAACTTCAGAGAAACAGCAGAGAGGAGCAGTTTTGGCAACAGAAGGCTGATTTGATGTATGGCAAGTTAGAGGAGCACAGCAGTTCTCGTCATGCCGAGAGAGAATGTTTTTATTGCAGAAAACATGCATGGAGCCATCAAGATTGGATTCACAAAGTGTCAGTCAATTAGGCAGGAGACTAGAGGCTGCTTCAGATGTGAGGGCTGACTGTGTGGGAAAACATTCCTATGACTAGATGAATAGCTTTCCCCAGAAGGCATGGAGAAGCACATGAATCAGTGTTGTCTCTTGAAATCCTTCCCTGGAGTGGTAGATGAGCAGCCCTTGATGTATAGTTTTTTCCCTTTCATCTTCTCCAACCATTAAAACTAAAGAGAGTGAATAAAGATGCGCGGAGCAGCCTCATAATTCTGCACTGCATTTGTTACAGTACAAGTGTATATGTAAACACACAAGCGTGCGCGCATACACACACACACAAAGCAGGACTCCGTGCCACTTGTTGCCATAAGTAAAAAGATGAAACATACAATACCTAAACACAATGGTCTGTGCTAATAATTGAACAAAGTAAATGCAAGCAGCCCATTCATTATGATTGATTCATATCCTATAACCCTATTTTAATGGAGCACAAATAGAGTAAATGCGAATCATGGTTTGCACTGGCAGCCTCTAATTTCTGAATGTTTAGCTGCCCTTCTGAACCGAGTCTACATACATATGACTTGGGAACAATATCTTAATCCATATGGGAGGACTAAAAGCAAGAGCAGCAGGCTCCTGCATTCCCCAAGATTCATTTTATGTTATGTGCCATCTGAAATAGATATTCACACAGTTTTTATTGTTATATTGTTTATCTCGTTTGGGTATACCATCAGAACAGAGAATTGAATTCAGCACTGGGAAACTTAACCTGATACTGTCAAGCTGCTGCAGAGACAATAGATTGGCAAGGATGGTGACTGTGTGGAAGTACTTCAACATTAACTCTGTTTTCCCAGCATTATACTGTTCTGGTAATATATTCCTGCTGGGTATATTACCAGAACAGTATAATAAAGGGAATACATACTTAATTTTGCATGTAGTAACAACAACAAGAATAATGTTTGCACAACAATAGGAAAATGATGAGGTCCCAACAGATGAAAGTATAATAAGAAAAATATTAGAATGCGCTGAGATGGATAGATTGACACTTAAGATAAAAGAAAAGGAAGAAACAGAATATTTTAACATGGGATTTTATTTTACCTATGGTCAACTAATAGAAACAGAGATTAGAAACTAAACAGAATTTTAAAAGATAATAAAAATTTGTTTTGAAAATTTTGCAAGGTGGATAAACTTATTGTATTATTATTCTGTGATTAATATTGATATCTTTATTAAGATTAGTAGTATGATTATGGTTATTGTTATATCTTTACTTAAAATTAATTGTGCCCAGACAACATGCTGTTCAGATAGACATGGAATTTTTTATGTTGTTTTTTTTAAAATGTGCCAATAGAACATATATTAAAAAAAACAAAAAACGCATTAACTCTGTAAAGTAAATGTAGCATAGTTTTTTAAGATTAACAAATAAACAAAAGCAAACTAAAACAATGATAGAATTAGGGTCTGTAATCATATGTCAGTAATATCAGCCCAGGAGCACTGAAAAGCTGCAAGTGAGTACTGTACTGGATGTGCCCCACAAAGGAAAACACTTTCCAACAGAAAGTGCCCCATCTTATTTAGCCATTCTCTGGATCAGGGGTCTCCAACCTTGGCAAGTTTTAGCCTGGCGGACTTCAACTCCTTTGCTGGCTGGGGAATTCTAGAAGTTGAAGTCCACCAGGCTTAAAGTTGCCAAGGTTGGAGACCCCTGCTCTGGATCGCTAAGGGAGAATTCATTATTCCTGATCCCAGCTACTAACAGCAAATTCTACAGTGTTTTCAGAGGCATGTACAATATTAGACTAATACATATGGGAGCTAATTAGTCCACAGCTGGAGTTTTGTACATTAGACAGAATGAGAATTGGATTAGCAGCTTCAGTTGACAAAATCACTCAATTGGATTAGCAGCTTCTTGCCACCAAAATCACTCAATCGTTTAGTAATAGCATTGGAGGTAACAGCACATTCCTACTGCAAACCTGTAAGGGAATTGTATTTTGTCTTTGTCTGGGGTGAATTTTAGGTTTTTAGACCCTACTACTATATCTAACAGATGTTCAGGTTCTCCTGGATTAGGAGGAGTTTGAAAAAATCTTTATTATGGAGTCTCCTAATCCAAAACAAAGTTTTGAATGGTGCTTCCACAGTGCCAACATTTCCATTTCCCAATCCCTCAAAAGTAGTTCAAGTGTGATCTATGACCATCATCTCTTCTGCTGAGCTCCCAATGCTAAGAAAAACCACCAGTTTGCCCAGTTATAATCCTGGTAATTTTTTTAAAAACTGTTCTGATGCAGAAAATATACCATAATAATTGCTTACTCACACAATACTCCAACACAAGTACCTCCATTTTCAAAAAAGCTAATAAAAATCCAGTGAGAACACCTTGTGACCTATCATGGACTGGTTTAGAATTAAAGGAAAGATATCTTCACACAGTAATAACTAATAATAGATCTGCTGTTATCTTGGAATCAATAATTGGAAAATTTTGAGAGCAATTTATGTCTTTATAAGTAGCAACTTTAAACTTCTGAAGTCTCTTTCCGCAATATAGTAGGCTCAATTCCTATACTTTCATTTTCAAGTTATTATAGCTTGACTTAGTAAAAGATACTTTTGATCACAGAATTCCAGTTCTAATTCTCTAGTATTCAATTGGCTGATATAAAGCTGTCCTGCCTCTCTCACACATCTGAGCAATAAAGCCAACCCTCCTGCTTCTTCTTTCAAAAATCTGCTATGATAATAGAGCAGATCAAGTGAAGGCTGTGGTTTCACTGTAACAGACTGTGGTTTCATTATAATAATTAGTGGCATTTATAATGCTCATCACCTGTAACTCACAGTACTTCTTTGTGAAGCAATGATCTCCTGAGATGAGATTAATGGGATCCAGTTGGGCTACCATACCACATAATAATTGTTTCATCCCACCAAAATGTGGGCTTTTGTTATTGTCAATAAAGTTGCTGTTGAAATCTCTGTTTCCTAGCATGGAAATGCAAATTTAGTAACATTCAATGATTACTGAAAACGTGATACAAGCATGAATAATCCAAAAGTTACCTCATGGGTGTCAAACTCGTGGCATCACATTGCTGTCACATAACATATCGTGACTTTTTTCCCTTACACGGAGTTGGGGTGGGCATGGCCTGCATGTGACGCATCCGGCCCGTGGGCTGCCAGTTTGACACTCCTGAGATTCTACCTCTTCCCACTCACATTAGCATAAACTCCCCTCTGTCCAATAACAAATATGGTGATAGTAAAAGAAGCCTTCCTTCTCTCTCCCAGCTTCTCTTCCTTATATGGTTCTCCTACAAAGGTAAATGTCTCAATGTTTTTGTGGATTGGCATGCTGCCATATCAGTATGAGAAGATGACGATAAAAAGAATCTGCCTTTTCTGTTTCATTTCCATTGCTACAGCCAGAGCTATATACCAAGTAAGGAGGTTGCTAGCTGGACATATAAAATGGAAATACAGATAAATCAAAGCCTGTTACCTTCACAATGGTATTAGCAAGTCCGTGGTCCAAGTAGGTGTGAACTTCATGGAGCTCTGCTTGGGTTGAACTGAGCTGTATTTTTTTCAGGTTTGGAAAAAGCCTCAAGGAAGAACTCACCCTATTTCAATTTTTCTCAGGTTCGCTCGCAAATCAACTGCTTAACTGCACTAGCAGTTACAAGAAGTGTTTATTCCAAGATGATTGAGCAGGCAGGGGCTTATGTTTTCCACGTGAGACTTACTTGAATGGTCCTTCAAAACAAATTTGGTTTTTAACCAAGTGGGTTACCGTATTGTCCCAAGCCACCATTTTGATTCCTTTTGATTTTTGTACCAGAGACATAAAATGATGCAGCCAAGAGATGAGCATATTCCACGTTGTGCTTCTGTTGTTTATTTGAGTAAATGCAAATGCCTATCATTAGCTGGAGATGTTTACTAAAAACTGTGTGGCTGGTAGGCCACTCCCAGTAGAAACGACACTGTGTCCATGAAACCCTGTGATTAAAGTCATTGTTCCATAGACAGAAACAAGCTACATGGCCCTACACAGCATGCCTTCTTTCCCCTTTTATCTACAACATTTGTCATTTACCTCTGGTGGTTCTTTAGATGCTCAGCCATCATAGTCTAATGAGGCAACAAGGAAAACAGAGGAGAAAGTGGAAGATCGTAGCTTTCTCCTTTCCTCTTCAGTTACTAAACTAAGCCTTTGTTAAAGTAGCCCAAGTTCTATAAACTTTTGAAATGTCTAGGCTTAAGTGATAACAGAATATATGGGGTTCCATTCCTTCTCTTTGTCCATTTCTCATATTTTCCCCATGCATCTATGGAGCAGATGACTGGGAATACATATATGATATCAGGTGGAATGGTAGTTTGTTTACAGGTAATACACAGAGCTTCAAAAAGACCTATATCAGAAACACAAGGATTATTTTCATCACTTTAATTCACATATCAGCTCTAAATTTCTGAAAGTTATATTTTCTGATAGAAAATAAATGCAACATAGATAATTTCAACATAATTTTATTATTAATTTTACAGCGCCTAATTTGCAGGTGCCAAATTACATGCATCTTTTAACCTGGAATAGTGGGCGATGCAATCGTACAGGAAGAGCCAAATTGATGTAGTAGTTAAGATACTAGACTAGAAACTGGGAAACTAGGAGCTTAGCTCAGTCCTAGGCAAGAAAACCATTTGGGTAATTTTGGTCCAGACATTCTCAGCCCTAGGAAGAAGGCAATAACAAACCACTTCCCAAAACATTGCTAAGAAAATTGTAGGGACTTGTCCAGGCAATTGACAAGTGTCAAATTAAACATTACAGGATAAAGTGAATGCAAAACTTCAAAGAAGCATTCACAGTAGAACAATGTAAAGGAAAAAAAATCAATAACATGTATTCTAAGCTATAATTTCAGGGGAAATTGATGTAAAATGTTTTGCAGATGTTATATAACATTGTCAGTGATCACCAAAGTAGACAAATCATATAGCAATGAATATTGGAAATGCCATATGAAAAAGGAACATTTTACCACATGTAGTAGTCATGCAAAAAAAATATATATCAAAAGTATTGGAAAGAAATAAATCAAAACATTCAGAGATTCTTAAGCATAAAATTTGAACTGAAACTACAGATAGTTTTTATTAAGAATCACTCCATAAAACATATGTATGAAAAGCATCACAATTTACTAAGAAATGTATTGTTGGCTGCAAGAGCATTTTTGGTACAATATCAGAAAAATGAGATTTAGCTGACAATACAAGATTGGAAAACCAGAATTGGAGAATATATAGCAATGGTAAAACTGTCCATATATATTCATAATACAATTCTAAATAAAATCAAATAAGATTGACTCACTTATACGTGATATATTACATATAGCAAGGCAAATATGGGCATTTGAAATATTGTTTTTTAAGAAAAGAGAACCCAAAATAATAGATTTAATTACTTAAACAAATCCTAGCAATAACTTCAAATGTTTAATGTTCAAAGTACAGTACAAATATTTGAGTAATGGTTAGCAGCTAGGGAAATAAATGAGAGGGAAGGAGAGAATGCACTACCAAAGTGTTTTGGTTTTTTGCACAATGTTTTTATTTATGTTTTATTAGTAATTGGATGCCTTCTGCTTTTCTTTTTGTATCTTTATTCTTGTACATCTCCTGTTTAAATGATCTGTTAAAGTTTATGCAATTAAAAAAAAGATCAGTGAAAGATTCACGCAAAAAACACTCAAAATCAAACGTATCAAAATCCAATTTTCTAGCCACTGTATTACCACGCACCCCAAAATAAATATATAACTTCTCTCTCAATAGCAGCTTGTTTTTTATCATTTTGGTTCCTTGAAATCTTTCCTCAAGACCCACTTTTCACTTGGAACTGGTGTTTCAATCTCCTAATCCTCTTTATAATTTATTACATAGTCTATAACTATTGCAAAGCAATGTTAGCTGGAGATATCCAGTTCACCCTTGCTTTAATTTTCTTCTCATTTGTCATTTCCTTCATGCAAAATTTTAAACTGTAAACTCTTTGGGGGTTGGGACTAAGGACCTCTGTCTCTTTAAAATGATGGAAAAAATGAATAAATATCAACAGTAAAAATTTAATTTGGTAAATTGTAGATAGCTAAAGTATCAAATGGTGCTGAATTGTAAAACTGTAAAAACATTAGTCTTAGACTTAACAGTATTTATCCTATCAATTTGTGTAAAATGTGGCCTTTTATTCCACACCAATCTTCTGCTTATTAGTGAAAAGTTTGTTTTTCAGATGGTGTCTGTGGTCCGAAATCTTACTTAGAAAAAGAAATGGGTATATTTCATTATATGGAAATTATCTATATAATTTTAAAAGTTATATGTTTAAAAGTTATCTTTCTATTTCTGTAATTATAGGATGCTACAGAATAATCAGCTCACTCGAATTCCTGCGGAGGCTCTTTGGGATCTTCCTAACCTTCAGTCACTGTAAGTCTTTGTGGACTGTGATTCTGAACTATGGAAACTTTTAAGTAAAGTTTCCCTGCTGCCCCCACCCCCACCCCCCACCCCCCAGTGTTGGCTTGAAAGAAATAGAAATCCAGACAGTGTTTGTTCTGATACTTGAGTAGGAAATAAACAGGAAAGCAATCTTATATGATTAATCAGAAAATTTGAAGTTGATTTTGATACAAACAATTTTTAAAGTTTTTTGAAGGTTTTGTTTTGCACAAATTCTGCCAGCATGAGCTCCATATTAATCTTTATGAACATGTTAGGATATCAAACTCCCAAAAAGAGTAGAGCTAAAAACAAGTGAAAAATGCAAACAAGGGCCAATATGTCAAGCTCTGCAAATGCAGATCGGATACTGTCAGACTACATTCTTCCATCTTGTCTCTAGCATTTGCCTGCATTGTCACTTCTGACTAACTGATTATGTCCTAGTTTCCATTGCATGTCTTCCTTTGAAGACAATATCAGCTGCTGATTTGGGATTGAAAGGAATTGAAAAATGTTGGTAGCATATAAGCCAAATGACTTTGGTATTCAAAACTCCTCTCACATTTCTATGCATAGAAGTAAGAAAATATGATCCCATTCATAGCAGTTGTAATATATTTTATTGGGCCCTTTCCCTATAGGGTAATCATATTTTAATGAATTCCTTGACTTGATTTTTAAATGCCCTAATTAATTCTTTAATGCCCTCTTCCTGTTTTGACCCAGTGTCTGTTTGGATTGGGGATGGTTGTAAATATTTACAACAAATAACAAAGTCAAATAATAATTGTAGCAAAATAATTAGCACTAGCTCTTGCTGTCAGGAAGGTGTTTCTTTTTAACATTCAGCTGTCTGGAACTGGCTTCTTCCTGATACCTGTACAGATTTAAGCATGCTCAACTTCCCAGTTAGTAGAAAATGTCGGCCCTGTTTTCTCTTCTTGTCCTCCATTTGTTAAGGATGGCCAAAATAAGCCCAAATGTGCCTGATCTAAATCTTTTAAATCTTTTAAATAAATTTTATTAAGTTTCCAAATTTTAAAAGCATAAAATAAAACTTTATACATTGTTATCAACATCAAGACAGCTTTTGCATCTCCTCACATTTTCCAGTATATGTATTTATTTATTCCTTTACCATTACATCTTACTCTTACTGTTAGATCTGAGGTAGATCGGTTCGAATGAGACGCGAGACCATTCTAGTGAGTTCAGCTCTTTATTTAGAATAAGAACAGTCTGAGAAATCCAAGCCGCGGCAGCCCTTCATATAGGCTGGCTCGCGGCTCAGCGGCCAATGGCAGCGCTTTGAATCTCCCGCGATCGGCGCGGCCAATCGCGGTAGATTCTTAGCGCTCCAATCACGGCCGGTGTTTCAACCAATCAGGTCGCTGTCCGTCCGGGCCAATCAGTTGTGAGGGTTTGGAGTATGCTAATATAGTACACTTACTATAAATCAATATCTTTTATCCTTACATCTCAATCTTCTCCATGGTATATTTACATATTTACATACATATTTAAATCTAAGTCTTTTTAGAAGATCCAGAAATATACTAGCCCAACAACTGATATGCCTTTCTATTTCTGGAGTCTCTGAATGGCTTACAGTATTACTGAAAAGATTAAAAACTAAAATTATTTGATGCAATTATGATCGATAATTTAATGTGCCACCATTTGGGTAGCACAATTTTGTAGCAAAGTACTGAGGTGTAATCAACCCAGTCCTCTTAGCCATTGTGGTTCTTAATTTTTTAAAACCATTATTTATATATTTATGTATTAACTTTTTATAGTTTTATTGTGCATAACCCAGTGTCACCTTTTGATGAGATGGACAAGCATGTAAATTTGATAAAGTTTCTTTGATGTTTTTCTATAAGCATCATTAAAATGTACTTCTGATATTCCACTATAGGCTTTAATTTAATATTGGCAAATTTAAATTCAAAAGTCTCTGGCTATGAATTGGAGATCAAAACCTCTCAAAATATGTTGAAATACTTACTATTATTAGATACCTATTCTGTTCATTTCAGATCTAGATGATAATTCTGCTTAATCTTTTTGTGATTTTACTATCTGTCTAGAAATAACCTGTAACAACTATGCATAAAATGTTCTTTAAAATATTCCTCTTCAAGCCTCTTGAATTCCTTTTCAATGTGGTTTTTGTTGTCAGTAGATGTTAATTAAGCATCATATAAACATTCATGTTTGGGGTGAATAAGCAATCTTTAGAGAATTGAAAATGATTTTCCTCATGACAGATGGCTTGCATTGTTAAGTCATTATGCAGTGCCACTCATTGTGCAATCCCTCCATGATTCCTATTTCAAAATAGATCACTTCATAATTTGTTTTTTATACCTTACACGATTAAAACCACCAATCCAGATTTTGTAATTTTATTTTTTTATTCTCTGTAATTTTTAAACCTCTGTAAATTTTCAGCTCTAAGGAAATAGGGAGGATTATTTTCTCAAGCACCTTGATTCTGAAAGGAAAATAGAATGGGATTTCTTTGCAGGCACTGTTTTCTCAAAGCAAAACAAAAGATATCCCTGCAGATGAAACCCCATTCAGATTTATGTACAATTACTTTCAAAACAACCATGTTTTCATACAAAAGAGATGATTTGAGCTTACTTCCACAAACACGGGCTCTGGATAGCATCCAAGTAAATGAAGCATTTGCTTTCTCTCTCAACAGTGAGCTACAATGTGTTGGCTGAATTTGAATCTTTAATATTTGTAGTGGGAGAAGATGGCTTAATTTTATCTGTCAATGTGAATCTGTATATGGAAAGGAAAATGATTCACAGCCAGCACTCAAAAAACCTATGGGTGGCATTCATCTGTGCTTCCACTTCATCTGGCATTGTAGCAGGCATCCTGTGGTGTTGCCAGCTGCAGTGGTTGTGGAGTGGGTTTAAAATCCATATGGAAATACCAGCATAGTTATGCTTAGCTTTGGGAAGACAAAAATAAAGATAAAACTACATACTATGTGTATTAAAATTACTTGCAGTGGGAGAAAAAAGAGGGGTTTAATTTTTCCTTACAAAGAAATGGATTGTCCTGATTTTTTTGTTGTTGTTGAACTGCACTAGCAATATTATCCCTTTAAGTAAAAAACAGTGCACCCTTACCTAGATTGAGAATCTCTTGACAAGCCTCTTTCCTGGTTTCTTCAGTAGAACAATCGGGTGTAAGTCCTTGACTTACAATAATTATTTAGTGACCATTCAAAGTTACAATGGTACTGAAAAAAGTGACTTTTTTCACACTTATGACCATTGCAGCATCCCAGGGGTCACGTGATCCAAAATTCAGACACTGAATTCATCCTAATTCATATTTATGATGGTTGCAGTGTCCGAGGATCATGTGATCACCTTTTGTGACCTTCTGACAAGCAAAGTCAATGGGGAAGCCAGGTTCACTTAACAACCATTTCATCAACTTAACAACTTCACTTCACAACTAGGGGAAGAAAGGTTGTAAAATGGGACAACCTTCACTTAGCAAATGTCTCACTTAGCAACAGAAATGTTGAATTCAATTGCGGTTGAGGACTATCTGTACAAAGTCTGGCTGAAGCAAATGACTGCAAATGACAATTTACTATTTAGTGCAGATGACATTGGAACTCCGTGTCCCTTTTTGTGAGATCTGTGCACTCTTGCACTCTTTGAATAAAAAATGGGTTTTACTTTGAATTTTCTCTTGTATGTTACATCAGAAATGGGGAAGAAAAAAGATCAATAAACATCATTTTTATAATCCTTCTTCATAATATCTGGAGACAAAAACATGCAATATCATAATTAGCTTCAGATGGTATATCTGGCCTGTCGGGCTTGACCTGTGAACTCATGGGGACCTACTTTGGGGTATCTCTGGACAATGACAGTTCTCTCTGCCATCACTTAAACGATTCAAGCCACCATGCTAAGGAATACCATTGCCAAAATTACAGTAGCTGCAGCTACTAATGTTGCATGCTCTTCCATTTTCATCCCTAGTAGACATTTGGAGGCAAAGTGGAGGCAATTTTAATACAAACCAACCTTAGATCTATTTCACTTGATAAAAATGAACCAGATATTCCTCTTTCTTTGTTGTACTCTGACATAAAGTAAGAACTACTGCCTTCTTGAGCTTCCCTCAATGGTGACAATTTTCTTCCTAAAGCCAGATTTAATAAGGGTGGGGGGAATTCTCTTTAGAGTATTCCCAGCCCTTATTAAGTCCCATTAGACCAGTGCTTATTAGGATAAATTAGGTTTGATGTGAAAGAGATGAAAAGTTGTTGAGTAAATGGTTTTCCTCTTAGCAGACTGCTTTGTGAATTAAGGCATATCTCAAGCCAAGCTGATTTCCTCAGATTTCATGGGGGCTGCCAAATAGCTTTTTGTTCAGAATTGGTCTTATGCCAAATATCTGTCTGTTATTTCTATCTCTTCCTCTTGAGGATTGTCATCCTTTGGGGAAGGGAATCAAATCTGAATTAAAGACTTTTCTTATTTTAGTATTTGTGAGTTCCACAAGTCTCACACACACATATAACAGCTTATCTATCTCCAACATGGAACTTTCATATATCATATATCATATATCACTATAGAGCGGCTTTCAAAAATTATATGTCCAATCCCATTTACCAGGGTTCTGACTTTTTTACTTTCCTGAAGTCAGGACCCTGGCATGTAATTTCATAGAATACTTTCCAAAAATCAGGAATTACACCAGAAAGCATTCCACAGTAGATGCTAGAATGGAAATTACCATTACAAATTGAGTGCAGGGCAGGCTGAACATGTTGTCCTTATATAATGATTCCATGATATTTGTATGACTATAATTTCGAGGAAGAAAACACCTTCTCAAAAACATATTTTGATACCATTATTATGCTCAGTGTAAGAGTTATCAAACAATAAAACTTTTTACAGCCCTGTTACCCCTGTTTTCCTGTTAATTTTGGGTAGAATTGGGGCAATTGGATGGAAAATAAAGGAGGAGGAGCAGTCTTTCTGGATTCCGGATTAATAAGATTTATTAAGACAAAGGTCAAGGTGATCCCACAAGAATTCCAATGGGTACATGCAGCAGGCTTTCAAGTATGAGCGTTTTATAAATTGGCAATTCAAAACTGTTCCTTTTTTTTTTTTGCTTGCTTTCTTCCACCCTTTTTTGAGAAGATCTCATCTTTTCAGAGAATGTTGGTTAGCCCAGCCTGCACCTGGGCATTGTTTACACACCTGCTACTGGCCTTCTTATCAGGGTAAGGATCTACACTAACATTCAGAAGACCAGCAATAAAGCAATCAAATCTGCTACACATTTGACGCATGACAATTGCGCACAATTTGTCCACAATGCAAGGTTACGATTTACATATTTTAGCCTGGACGTACAACATATAACAAATTAGATTGTCTAGATTCAAAATAGGGCAACTGTAATGGATTTGTGATTAAGAATATAATGTAAAAGAAGCACTTTGTACATAGCAAAGTACATTTAAAGTGCAATAATTTTAAAAGTATTATAGTATGTGCTGAAGAGTTTGTTTTTTAGAATAGCATGTTAATATTTGATTAAAATCACAAAGAATCCAGTAGCATGTTAAATATATTATATTTTTGTGCCAGAAATTTTATGCTTTAATACATTTGTTAGTGACTCACAAAATCAACTGGAGTCATCCAATTGTCATTGTGTCAATATAAAATTAATGAAGACAGGTTCTATATTGTTTCAATAATGGCTTGTGGCACTAGAAATACTACAAATCGATGAGGAAAGGGCCAGTGAGGTGCCACAAATATTTTTCACTGCAACAAACTAAGGAGGTCATATGCCTGAAAAATTACCAGTTGTTAGCTATATAGATTCTCTTAATATTTCTTTGGCTTTATGTCAGAACAGCTCACCAGCCTCAAGACTGTTTTAAGACAGTCACTTCTTGCTCCATTGTTGCAGACATATCCTCATATCAGCCTGTTTCAGTTGTGAGAGTACTGATGGTCATGGACATTTCTTCATCAAATATGGAGAAAAACAGAAAATGCTGGCAGTTGTGGCTTATTAAAAACAAAATTAAAAAGTCCTATAGGGCACCTAGGATTAGTATACTTCAAGCAATTCCATCACTACTAATATACCTATCTCAATAACAGATGAGATTATAAGCTTTATGCTGCATCTTAGCATCCAGAATTTAATGGCTATACTGGCTTGGTGTTATAGAACTACTGAACTCCAATATATTAGGAGGACACCAGGTTTGGAAGTTCATTTTGGATGCAATAGTGCTCTTTAGCAATAATAAAACTCTTCTGAAGGCACCTGTGGCAAAACTGACATCTGTGAAAAATGTAGCAACAGCCTCCTGCTACTGCAGTGTCATCTAAGGTGAGAAAGACTGGAAATTGCTCAAAGTCAATAAAATGGAATAGAAGATGGGATGGAGTGCCATAGACAAACTTTCCACTTTCTATTTTCTTATATATTTCATATATTATGTTGTGGCTCCGATTCCTGAGCCTGTGCTGTTAGAGGAGGAGGACTCGGAAGATGAGGAGGAGGAACTGGGAATGCCTTCCTCCCCAGGACCTTCCTCTCTGGCAATGCCTTCCTCCCCAGGACCTTCCTCCCTGATGGTGCCTCAGGTTTCATCAGGCAACCGAGAGGAACAGCTTGGGATTAATCAGGAGGAAGGCATATTGGAGCAGCCCCTGACAGGGAGTCAAGAGGAAGAATGTTGGCTTGATCCTAAGCAGCGTCGTAGGGAGAAATGTGAGCAGCAACGTAGGAGCCGTGGGAGGGTCAGAGAGTGAGCTGAGTCATTGAGCCACACCCCACAGGGGATAAAAGTGGGTGTGTTGTCAGCTGGAGCTTTGTACGGGACAAAGTTTAATCTTACTTCAGGTTTTCATTGTGAATGATTCTTGTGGTCTACCTTGTAATTCTCTGTGAGTAGCTTTTTACTTGTTATCAATTCGGACTTGGCAGCCAGAGCGTGTTGGAATGCCAAGGACATTATCAGTTCCAAAGAATTAACTCTGTGAAGTCTGAGTCAGCTTGCCTGCCTGTGTTTGTGTGAGTTTGTACTCTTTCATCTTTTGAGAAAGAAGAAAGGTGAGACAGAACATTTTTGTCCCGTACCTGACTTAAACCATCTTTTACCTAAGATGGACCACCAGCAGCAGTTTCAACAACAGCTGCAAGATGAAAATCAAACTCTACAACAGCAAGTGGCTCAATTAACAGCCCAACTTGCTTTGCTGCAGGCTTATGCAGCTCCTCCTCCCCCTCCCCATCGGAAATGCCTAGTGGCTGTGCCGGATAAGTTTTCTGGGCAGCCTGAGATGTTCCCGGCTTTCATGGGAAAGTGCCACTTATTTATGGCTATGAGGCCAGAGGATTTCCCAGATGACCAGGCTTGGGTGGGGTTTGTGATAAGCCTCCTTTCTGGCTCAGCCGCCAGATGGGCCACACCTTTGTTGCTCAAGTACAGCCCATTATTAACTGATTACCAGGGTTTTGGGCAACACATGCGCCACGTGTATGAAGACCCCATATGAGTGCAG
Source organism: Notechis scutatus (assembly GCF_049901735.1). Lineage (NCBI taxonomy): Eukaryota > Metazoa > Chordata > Lepidosauria > Squamata > Elapidae > Notechis > Notechis scutatus. Next base: position 36,502,386 of record NC_142011.1, on the reverse strand, counting down.
ATGGCAGCCAGGCGTCTTAAGGATCTTCGACAAGGGAAGCGCCCTCTGCAAGAATTTATTTCTGAATTTCGGCTTTTATGCCTGGACTCCAACTGGAATGACGCAGCGTTAATGGACGCCTTCCAGGATGGCCTGTCAGATGAGCTGCAGGATGAGTTAGTTCGAGTGAAACCAGCCCCGACCCTCGATGCTCTGGTGGTGCAATGCTTGCACATTGACGCACATCTCCAATGGTGAAAGAACCATCGCACCATCCAGGAGCAGCCATCCGCATCTGTACCACAGCGCCCTGTGTTAACAGCACCCCGGGTCACCCAACGTGTCATGGAAATGGCTGAGGAACCAATGGAGTTAGGAGCGGTCAGACTTCGCCTGACGGCTCAGGAGTGAACGCGGAGATGTCAAGGGGGTTTGTGCTTGTATTGTGGGGGGGAAGGACATTTCACTATTTCTTGTCCTCCAAAGCGAAGTGGGGCGCTCAAGCCTGTGCCTGTATCTTGGCATGATCAGTCGGGAAATGGGGCAAGCCCGACCTGGGGGGAAACCCTAGGCCAGGCACATATCAAACACCCTCCTGAATTAGCAGAGGTTGACTCTGGGCCCCCTCGGCATCTGATTTTGGACACCCGGGTTTTCTTGGCTACCCAGTCAGAAGGGATTCCAGCGAATGCGCTGGTGGACTCAGGGGCCACGACTAACTTTATGGGCCAGGCCTTTGCGGCCCATTTTGATGTCCCCTTGGTTCCGGTAGAACCTCCGATGAGGGTCGAGACTATTGATGGGTGGGAACTTCTTGCAGGACCCATTAAATTCGCCACCCAGCCTTTGCGCCTAGTCATTGGAGAACATGAGGAGGCAATCCGCTTTTATGTCACCGCGGACCTCCATTTCCCATTAGTCCTCGGCATGGCTTGGCTTAGGATTCATGATCCTCAGGTGGCATGGTCGCGGAACGCCATTTCTTTTCTGAGTCTGCAGTGTGTGGACCACTTCCGCCACACATGTGCTGGCCAGAATATCACCACCTCTGCCGTCTCCATACCTCCTGAATTGACAGACTTCACAGATGTGTTCAGTGAGAAGGAGGCGGACCGGTTACCCCCGCATCGGTCCTATGATTGCCCAGTGGACCTTCTGCCCAATGTACTACTGCCAAAGGGATGTTTGTACTCCATGTCTGAGCCCGAACTGGCCGTATTACAGGACTTTTTGGACAAAAACTTAGCTCGAGGGTTCATCCGGCCTTCGTCGTCCCCTCTCTCAGCCCCAGTTCTCTTTGTCAAGAAAAAAATGGGAGACTTACACTTGTGCTGTGATTACCGCCAGCTAAACACCATCACGGTGCAGAATAGTTACCCCTTGCCACTCATTCCAGAGTTGTTGGAGAGGTTGCGGGAGGCCACTATCTTCACCAAGCTCGATCTTCGAGGGGCCTACAACCTGGTGCGGATGCAAGAGGTGGACAAATGGAAGACGGCATTTGGCACCCGATATGGCCATTTTGAGTACACTGTGATGCCATTTGGGTTGACCAACGCCCCCACAGTCTTCCAGCACCTGATGAATGACGTGTTTCAGGATATGTTAGATCGGTTCGTGGTGGTGTACCTGGGCGATATTCTGATCTATTCCAGGTCCAGGGACTGCCACCTTCAACACGTTTGTCTGGTCTTGCAACGCCTTCGGGAGCACGAACTTTATGCGAAGCTGGAGAAATGTTTCTTCTTCCAGACTTCCATTGAGTTCCTTGGGCACATCATCTTTCCCAAAGGTATCGCCATGGACCCGCCTTATGTAGTTAGGAACCCCCTCGTGGCGTGAAGGACATTCAATGCCTATTGGGGTTCGCTAACTATTACCGGACCTTCATCCTGGGTTTTGCCAAGCTGACAGGTCCAATAACTCAGCTCCTTCGAAAGAAGGTCCCGTTCCAGTGGGCCCCCCTGCAGCAACAGGCTTTTGAGGCCCTCAAGAATGCTTTCGTCACAGAACCCGTCCTGAGGCACCCTGATCCGCATCATCCTTTTGTGGTGGAGACGGATGAATGTGGCTATTGGGGCGGTGCTGTTGCAAGCCCCGGTGCATAGTGCCACTCTTTTTCCCTGCACTTATTATTCCCAGAAACTCACTCCTTCCGAACGCAATTACACCATCTGGGAAAAAGAGTTGCTGGATATCAAGGCTGCGTTTGAGGCTTGGCGACATCATCTCGAGGGGGCCCAACACAAGGTGGAGGTCTGGACGGACCATTGGAATTTAGAACATTTGTCAACGGCGCAAAAGTTGAACCAGCGGCAGATCCGGTGGTTGTTGTTTTTTGCCCTGTTCAATTTTTCTGTGACCTATATCCCCAGTGGTCACAATCAGAGGGTGGATGCCCTATCCCGCAAACCCGAGTACCTTTGCCCCAAGGACGCCCCTTCATGTGATCTCCGACATCCCGCAGCTGATGATCCGCCACCTGTGCCTGGTGAAGATGACGCAGTAGACAGCAACGTGGCCAGCATTAGGGATTCCCACTGGCTGAAAGGGCGGTTCCAGTATTTGATCGAGAGACAGGGGGATGGGCCAGAGGCCCTTTCCTGGGTGGATGCTTCCACGATCCATGCCCCGGACTTTATACGGATGTTCCATGACCATTTCCCCTTGAGACCACATCCTGACCATCAGACTCAGGAGAAGGGCCCTACGGTGTGGCTTCGATTCCCGAGCCTGTGCTGTTAGACGAGGAGGATTCGGAAGATGAGGGGGAGGAACTGGGGATGCCTTCCTCCCCAGGACCTTCCTCTCTGGCAATGCCTTCCTCCCTGATGGTGCCTCAGGTTTCATCAGACAACCGAGAGGAACAGCCTGGGAATAATCAGGAGGAAGGCATATCGGAGCAGCCCCTGACAAGGAGTCAAGAAGAAGAATGTTGGCTTGATCCTAAGCAGCGTCGTAGCGAGAAACGTGAGCAGCAACATAGGAGCCGTGGGAGGGTCAGAGAGTGAGCTGAGTCATTGAGCCACACCCCACAGGGGATAAAAGTGGATGTGTTGTCGGCTGAAAGGGCGGTTCCAGTATTTGATCGAGGGGGATGGGCCAGAGGCCCTTTCCTGGGTGGATGCTTCCACGATCCATGCCCCGGACTTTATACGGATGTACGGGAGAAAGTTTAATCTTACTTCAGGTTTTTCGTTGTGAATGATTCTTGTGGTCTGCCTTGTAATTCTCTGTGAGTAGCTTTTTACTTGTTATCAATTCGGACTTGGCAGCCAGAGCGTGTTGGAATGCCAAGGACATTATCAGTTCCAAAGAATTAACTCTGTGAAGTCCGAGTCAGCTTGCCTGCCTGTGTTTGTGTGAGTTTGAACTCTTTCATCTTTTGAGAAAGAAGAAAAGTGAGACAGAACATATTACATGTTAGATAAGATCCTTTATTTACTGCAGGATCAACTTGTGATTCCCTGGCAGAGCATCTATCTATCAGCAGTTTTCTGGGCATGGTAACAACACACTATGAATACCCTGTGAGAGTCGTGTGTCAGGCTAATTAACAACTTTGTGGTTACAAGTTCTTACTTAAAGCAGATGTGTGCATTGCCTGTTTTTCTGCCAGCTTAACATCAAGCCAAAGATTTTCAAAGCAAACAGGTGCTATAAGTTATAATTACGGTATTTTCAGTAAGAATGAGAAAAATAAGAGAGCTGATTGGATTAAAAGATCAGACAAACTCCTGGGGGTTATCTTTCAAATGAAAATAAAAGAAGGTAACTTGAATTTTCTGAAGCATCTCCTAGAATGTCAATTTTCTTGAAACAACACTATTATTTTACACAGCAAAAAAATTAGCATTTAAATACGTAATCTGAAAATACACTGAGGATACACTGGTGTAAGCCCTTTTATTATACATGTCTCTAATGTAATCTCTGTTTTTAAAAAAATAACACAAACACTACTATTTATTCATATTTCTTAATGGCTCACCTATTTTCAGATCCTTTTTTCCCATGGAATTTTGAGTAAAGAAGGGCAAATGCTAGCTGAACTTTGATGTTAGTCGAGGAAAAAAAAATCAGTGGTAGCAGAGAAGAATGCCCAAATCTTTTCCCAGCAGAATCTGTGGCAAAATTATTTTACATTCCTTCTTGTAGCAGAAGATTCCTTAGTAGCAAAAATTATAAAGTCCAGGAAGGAAACTGGTATCAAAGGACAACTGCATCAAGATGAAATCCAAGTGGGGATCCAGTCTTAATTTGAAGACATTTATTACTTTATAGTCTGAGCATTATCTGACTATCTAAATTCAGAGCTGAAGAAGGTACTTTTGCCTAGATTATTTCATCTTATATTCATGGTCAAGGTTGTTGTTTTTTCAGTAGCTAGAAATAAAGATCATTTATCCAAATGGGAACAAAGTAACCATCCTAAAGATTAATTATGGTGAAAGGTTTCTCACAGGGCTATCTATTTCTTAAACTAGTAACAGAGACTAAATATACAATCATCATACCAGCTAGCATACTATGATTCTATACACAATATACTTGCAGTATGTATGCATGCTTTCTGCCACAAAGCTCCACATTTTACTGACAAACATTTAAAATAGACTGACATATAACTTGTTCTTCTTGACTAAACTTTTGGATTACTCATCTGCAATATGTGTGTGTGTGTGTGTGTGTGTGTGTGTGTGTGTGTGTGTGTTCTGTCTCACTTTTCTTCTTTCCCAAAAGATGAAAGAATACAAACTCACACAAACACAGGCAGGCAAGCTGGCTCGGACTTCACAGAGTTAATTCTTTGGAACTGATAATATCCTTGGCATTCCAACACCCTCTGCCTGCCAAGTCTGAACTGATAACAAATAAAAATCTACTCACAGAAAATTACAAGGCAGTCCACAAAAATCATTCACAATGAAAAACCTGAAGTAAGGTTAAACTTTGTCCCGTACAAAGTTCCAGCCGACAACACACCCACTTTTATTCCCTGTGGGGTGTGGCTCAATTACTCAGCTCACTTTCTGACCCTCCCACGCCTTCTACGTTGCTGCTCACGTTTCTCCCTACGACGCTGCTTAGGATCAAGCCAACACTCTTCCTCTTTACTCCCTGTCAGGGGCTGCTCCGATATGCCTTCCTCCTGATTAATCTCAGGCTGTTCCTCTCGGTTGTCTGATGAAACCTGAGGCATTATCAGGGAGGAAGACATTGCCAGAGAGGAAGGTTCTGGGGAGGAAGGCATTCCCAGTTCCTCCTCCTCATCTTCCAGGTCTTCTTCCTCTGACAACATAGGCTCGGGAATCGGGGCCACAACACTATCCCCCACCTCAGGGCCCTTCCCCCAAGAGTCGTGTCCAACTTTTATTTTATAGGCAAATGCTCTCCATGCAATCCTGTCAAAGAAAGCTTCTTTCAGTTATTGGATTTTCCTCTTTGTATCAGTTTTGATGTTATCAAGCCAGCGTGTTCTTTGCTTGCCCTTCTTCTTGTTCCACTAACCATTCCTAGCATCATTGACTTCTCCAATGAATTGCACACATGACATGGCCAAAGTAAATCAGACGTAGTTTACTGATTTTGGCTTGTAGTGATGTGTTTTATATGATCTTAATTGCATAAACCAGACATATCACTAAGTGTTTCATTATAGTTTGTTGAATAAGCCACACATTATTTGGTTAATACATCTGCACATGATTTCCAGATTAACAAATTTGGGTCATGCTACATACTAAACCAAAACTGAACAAATCATATTACTATGTTGGATAATATTTTAATTAAAAATAAACTTCATTAAAAATTAAAAAGAAAAATATGTACAATACATAGAATACAATCTTTCATTACAAATGAAATCAATATACAATTACATAACAAATAAACATAAAAATAAAACGTATATGTTTCTAATCAACTAAGACGGTGTGATCTTTTACTGAAAACAATTTTACTAATATTCAGTTCCTGTTTTTGGTAAATGCTCTTAATCTAACCACTTCATTTTTCAAATTCTTATCTTTTAATTCCCTGGTTTTTTATCCTTAATCCACTTGTACCATTTTTTCCAAGCTGTACTATGTCCTGAGTCTTCCTTATCCCTATGTTTTTGTGTAAGTAGGTCCATTTCAGTGCTGTCAAGAACTTTCTGAATAATCAAATTATTTGTTGGCATTTGGTTACCCTTCCAGCATTGTGCCAATGCAATTCTTGCTGCCGTAATTATATGGAGAATTAAACATTTCGTTTCTTTTGCATAGTCCCCTGTTAACATTCCCAACAAAAATATTTCAGTCTTAAATTCTAGTTGGATATTTGTAATTTCTTTTATCCAAATTCTAATTTTTTGGTTGGATAATGTATTAATAAGTCTTCCACTCTCATGCACATGGAAACATTGCTGAATATATGTTTTCTGGGAAATATTTCTTTTGATTTAAAACTATAGTGCTGTAGTAGTCCCATGTTTTTCCTCAGATGTTTTGTATTATTGAATTGAAAAGCAGAAGATATTAAAGAGCTGCAGAATAAAACAAAATAAGAATAGAAAATTGCTTCTTTCCTTTTTCTCATTGCTCTTATGCTTCCTAACAAGACTTAAGTAGCAAGCGAAGATGTAGTTAGAAGAGATCATGAGGAAGATGATGAGGAACAAGATCAGCTGATCAATGTATATTACAAAACACTGATTTAAAATTATGAAAAACTAATGAATGGTTCAGGTAAATATCCTTCACCTCTGTTTCTGCACCATATGTAAAACAAAGTATTGATTGACACTTTCTCTGCATTATCCTCCTCCTCCATGTCTGTAGAAGAAATACTTTGGAAACAGATGGAAATAGAGTAATGGCCTCTTAAGTTATTTTTAAATCCATGAATAGGATAATTATCATTATCATTATTAATATTAGTATTGAAGATTAAAATACAAGAAGTGACTCCTTGGAAGTTGCAGGGCAAGGGCTTTGATGTTGACAGAAAAACCTTTCCTACCAGACAGGCTGTTATAAGCATGTATATTCTGATGAGTGATGGAAGGAAGGAAAAGAATCACTTTGGAATTAACATAGCCTGAGAGCATGTTTCTGCTTTCATAGACCACCTTTGATCTGCTTGAAATGCGACAGCTCATTGTAAGGGCAATATTGCTTCATATAAATTATGTTTGATAGAATGTGTTTTTGCCCTTTAAAAGAAACCTATCGAGCATAAAAAAAAAGAAGCAGAAGAAAGGATTGGGGTAATTTAAGATGAACCTATAATTTATTACATGGGACTGATTTTGTGCAAAGTTATGTTAAGTTTTGTTAATGTAATTTATGAAGTATAAGCCTTTCTTGGAGCACAAGGAAAGCATGTTTTCTGCTTCATTGAAAAGAATTGTGAGTTGCCAAAAACAAATAAATCAGCCATAAGCCCAAAGGTCATGTGATAAGTAAGAAACTGGACTTGACTGAAAGGTTTTGGGGGGAAAACTGACCCATAATTCTAAATGTTTAGGGTGGGCCCATTATTTATTTTGTTTTTTAAGAGAAAGCATTACTACATCCTCTCCATTTTTTTCTAATGGTTGGACTTTGACCTAATGGAGATATGCAGTATACATACAATTGGAATATGTGTAGCAGAAATCTTGATCAGGTCCCAGCTGATCCTAACTAACCATATTTGACTAAATAAATCAAATTATATTACCATTAACCAGCCAAATTAGCTGGGTTTGTACAACACAGAGACACAATTTAGTCACCAACATTGAACCTTGCAAGTTTGACAAACCTAGCTGATATTTCAGGTGTTGAGTATTTACCAGTGTACAGAGTCACTGGCAGTTGGGCATCATATAAATGTAATAAATAAATAAATAAATCCTGACTTCCACAGGTAATATAGTATTTTTCTGATATTCTGTTGTGTGTTACATGATTTGTTACTCCAAAAATTGCAGTTAACAACAAGCACTTAATTTAAATATTACATATTTATGTAATTATTATTTATGTAATTAAAGATCCATTGTACAGCATATATCACCTCTATCCCATTAAATGATGCCCATGTAATCTAATGATATTTTGCAAGTATAATAATGGGTGTCTTAAAACAGAAAAAAGCTACTCTAGTAATCAGTCATAAATTAAATCTTCTAAAAATTACATTACCTGTTAAAATAGAGCAGAATTAATGTTATGGAAAATTGTTTCTTCAAAACATCTGTTACCATGAACTGCTGTAGCCTCTACTGTAGTAGACAAAAAGGACCCAAATTAGGAATGATTTGGGACAGTACCACTCTAAAGTGAAATCAGATATGTAGGCTATCATGCTAAATATCTCCCTTTCCCTTTAAAAAAAAAAGATTGTTAAACCCAGGTAGCATATTTGCAACAGAATCAGCACATTTTGTCCCTTAGGGCAAATAACTTCATAACACAGGGGACCAAGGAGAGAGAAATACAGTAACCAGTTTCCTTCAGTTAGCTGCAGATAGAAAATATGAGTATCTGGCTGGGCGTTAGAGGTAAAATCAACATTTTCCCCATTGTAAAAAATATTTAATAGGACTATGCATCATTTCATAAATATGAAGCATACCACCCTGATACATAATATTATAATGTTGGAAATGACTAGTTTATTCAGCTTTTTGAACTATATTGACAATTCAAATAATCAGGGATTTGGCTCATATTTTTTCTGTCTTCTTTAACAGATTTTTTTTTTGACAAGCAGGAAACAGAAGCCACTACTTCCTCAAATACCCCCAGATGGAACACAAATGACAACTATTGACAGCTACAGTTTTCTCTTATCATTTGCTAGAACAATGTTTTATCTAGAATATTGCATGAATATAAAATAGGGGCTACCATAAAAACTGGCAATGAGAATGGCCAGAACAGAAACAACATAGATCCCTTTAATGTGGGACCTTCCAATTTCAGTGAATGAATAAATTGGTTCAAAGTAATCAGATGATACAACATAAGAATTTCCCATTAATGTATTTTACTGAACTCTACACTGTGGTCTTTTCTCATTCTAAGCAAACGTCTTTGTTGTAATCATCCTATGGCAACCATTGTCAGTCTTCCTGCTGCACTGATACATCTACTGTATTTAACATCTGGGACCTATCAGCCTGCTGCAAAGGCACAACCACTATATGGAACATCTGGTACTAATCACCGATCTTCACTGTTCTTTGGCTTCTTATTAAGGGAAATTTAACAAGTCATGTACATATTTAAGTGACGGAGTTCAAGGTCATATATCTCCCTAATCGAGGTCAATAAGAAGCACATTTGAGACTTCATCATGCTGTTCATATTTATCAGCATATACCCACATATTGTTATGTGCTCAAGGACCTACAGGTCTTCCTTCCATAATCTGGTGCCCTTTGAACATTGAACCATCGCTCCTAAAATTCACCCACCACTAGATAACAAAATGAAATCGATGGCAACCTGGAAGCTCTGAAGATAGAGAACAAGTTAAATGTGGTTGGGTTTTTGTATGAAGAAGGTATTGTTTAAATTTTGTAGTGTCATAATTTATTTTTTCCGTATTTACTTATCTTACTTTTCAAGCTAAAAAGCACGTATACCATGAAAGAAACCAGGAACAAACTACTTATTAGAAGCAGAAAATCATATCATTTCAAAGACACAAATTTATATTCAGTAGTACTGATGTCTAAACATGTAAACATCAGTACTTAGACATAACATCAAACCATAGTTTTAACACAAAGGTTTTAGTAGGTTTTGCTCCCTTTCTCTTTACTTCACTGCTTGGGCTACAAGCTTTAAACTGCAATGAATGTCGGTAATAGTTTAATAGGTCAGATTCATACATTTTCATTTAAGTTGGCTTGTGTCCACTAGCCATAGTGAGCAGTCTGTCCAGCTTTAGCTACTGTGACAAGTTGCTGTTCATCCGTAAATGCATTGCCTAGCCACAGTGAGCTCAAGACTTCTGTGCATAAATCCCACAGTCTTATCTCAGTTCCTTTATGTGGCCTTAAACCTCCCACCGCAGAGTTAATGCTTTTTATACAAGCCAACTCATTAACTGTGGCATGATCTGAGGAACTCAGTAGCAGAAAAAAATTAAACTTCTATGTGGAAATGGAGCAAGCTGGCACTGGCCTACTCTGTCTCTTAATCTGCTCAATTATCCTAGGTAGAAACCAGAATAGAAAGTGCTTAAGAAGCCATAATCACACCATGCAGAAAGAGGAGAATGTATGGTTGCTTTTTTGTTTTGTTTAATGATATAATTAGTAGCTTCTTGGTGCCAAGGAAGTAGGTTTTTTTTTTTTATTCCATAAGAGCCGCTGGATTTGCAAGACCTCATAATTTGGGAGTTTAGACTCTCCTAGATATTTTTAGGACAGTGGGCAAGCAGCAAGGACATCAAGCTGTTTTTGGTTCTGGAAGCAAGGTTGCAGGTTATTTAAGTCTGATGGTATTATTGTTTACACTCTTCATTTCCTTTGTAGTAAAGGCTTCGGGCAGCTTTTCAGGATCAGTTTCCTGGAAAAACAGAAGGCTGAAAAACTGTGCTGAATTCTGCAATAACTATTTAATTACAAATACTAAGACTAAATAGACAGTAAGATAATAGAAACATTCAGGTGTAAAGCTTGTTTTTAAAAAGTATTATTTTAAAATTATTTCAAAATTTCAGGCTTAATTTTCCATCCAATCACTAAAACATTGGATTATTTTTTCTAGTTGGCAAACTGTTCATATAACACAGTAACCCTTGGTTTGCTTAATGAATTCTTACAATTGGCTAAGGTTACACATATTAAATCAAAATCAAACAAACCACATTATTGCTTACTACAGGCTTCTCTACTTTTCTTACTTCCCAGATATGGGGACCAACTTCCAGAATTCTCATAAATACTATGCCAACTGGAATTTTGGGAAATAAAGTCTCCATATGGCTGGTTTAGTGTGACTATAAACCTGGTCTCCAACAAAGCAAAGCAGTTTTAATCTCTCTCCCCACCCCCCACCCCAACTTCATTTTAATCTTCTGCTTTGATTGTTATTAGTTGAAGTCAAACCACAACAAAAATATTTTGAAGACTAAAAGGCAGCGGATGTATTACTATTAGCTCCTAAATGTGCTGGGTATATCAAATCAGAATTTGACCTGATGGCATGTAATATAGATTATGTGTCACCAAGTCGGGGTTGACTCTTAGCAACCACATAAATAGATTTTCTCTCTGACAATCTGTCCCTAATCTGGGCTTTCAGATCTTCCAATAGGTACTCATTGCTACTATAACTGAATCCATCTACCTTGCTGCTGGTCATCTTCTCCTTCTTTTCACCACTCCCACCACTAGATCCTTCTACAGAGAACTAGATCCTCACATAATGTATTCAAAATAGGATAATTTGAGCCAGGTCATTGCCTTGAGTGAGATTCTGGGTTGCTTACCCTCTGGGTTTGATGATCCACTGGTTTATGTTCATGGCTGTCCATTATATTCTCAGGAACTTTCTGCAATATCCCATTCCGAAAGAATCAATACTGTGCTCTTCTTTTCATTCAGAAAAGAAATCTTCAAAACCACTCAGACACATCAACACACATTTTCTAATGTGCCATTGCTATATAAAATTGCCCTGAACCAAGACTTAGGCACTTTGGCAAGCCAGTTTGATATTTGAATGTGGGTTCTACACAGGAGAAAATAGATTCTGCTTAGATACTAAAAGTGAATTACAGTCTTTTCAGTGCAAATATTTCATCTTAATCTGGACTGCATATGGACTATTGCAGAATTGTTCTACTTAACTTGTAGTAGTCAATTGGAATTAAGTCAACCGTGTAATGTGATTTTTATGGGTTATTGCACCAAACCGGGTTTCTTTGGTTAGAAGTAGCATAATTTATTTTAAGTTTGTTTTGTGAATAAATAAATACAGTATAAAATTTCACAGCCACCATCCCTAAATGAATATTGAGAATACTTGTACCAATGTATTGCCTCCTTAATGAGTTCTTTTCCTGGGATCATAGGCAGGAGATGGGGTTTATTATTCTGTGACTCTTATTTTATTTATTTGGACAACTAGTTGTTTATAAGCGATTATAACTTGAACAATAACATTATTTAAACAGATAATATGTTATATAAGTTGTTCATGTTTACTTTTTATATATATGTTTTCTTAAGTTTTTGCAGGTATTTATATGTATGATATTCAGCTTTGTTCGGGTATTTTCCCACGTCATTATAGTTGTGCTTTTAAAGTTGGAGCGACGTTTCGGCAGAATCTCATCTGCCATCATCAGGCTTGTGTATTGTGTTCATCTGTGAGTCAGGCTTTCACAGCTGTTTCTGTTTTAAATTTGGTGCTAGCCTACTGCTGTGCCAGAATGGTTTTTTCTTCATCCTGATTGGTTGGGAGTCTTGGTCTGTGTTTATTGGTCTTGGAGTTTGCTGTATTCTGCTTGATTGGTGTTTCTAATATCTTCTGTCTGTTTTGTAGCATGAATACCATACATACATACATACATACATACATACATACATACATACATACATATTAGTTTCTTCTCTTCTCTCCATCAATTACCTCTTTATTTTATTACTATCTTCAATCTCTTTTTAGTCTTTTTGTCCTATTATTACTGCAAGAAAATGCCCAGATCAGCTTTATTTATTGTAGTAGAATGTACATAATAGATAATACCATCATGGTTATCACCATTAGAAAATTTTAAAAAGTAATCAAAAGAAATTATATGCCATCCTATTTCTGAGGCCTAATCCCATCATCCTATTTTCTATCAAACGATGCTATTCAATGTTTAGTACATGGTCTCTTGAAGTTCTGAGCAAAATATTCCTTCTGAGGTGGCTTGTTCAAGTTTTTAACTAACAGAACATAAAAACATATCTGTCTTTGTATCTGATTTGCTATCCACTTTTTCCTTGTAGACGCCTAGATGCCAATCTGATCTCTGTTGTACCTGAAAAGAGCTTTGAAGGGTTGCCTGCCTTACGTCATCTCTGGCTGGATGATAATGCCCTGACAGAGATCCCTGTCAAAGCACTCAATAATCTGCCAGCTCTACAAGCAATGACATTGGCACTCAACCAAATCTGGCACATTCCTGACTATGCCTTCCAGAACCTCACTAGCCTGGTGGTATTGTAAGTATTTCCTTTTTCTTCCATTTATTCTCTGTAGTTTTGTTTGTTTATCAGCCAGTTGGTATGCCACATCATCTACTGAAATATTTTTATTTATTTATTTATTTATTTGATTTGCCAATTGTTTACAAGATAATAAGTATAAGTGTATACATAGTTGTGAATACATGAAATGGGTACATATAAGAAAAATAAAAGAAGAGTAAGAGAAACAATAGGACAGGGACGGTAGGCACGTTGGTGTGCTTATGCACGCCCCCTACAACTAAATAAATAACTAAACAGTTTACTTAACAATGACTTAAGAAGGCCACAGAAGCTAGTAAATTCTCCTCAGCATCATGTTTTCCCACCTTTTCTGCCAACATCCCTGAGATCCCTCCATTCCATTTCTATATCTTCCTGTGAGCTCTCTTTTATTGTCTGCCCATGTTGGGTGTCCTTGTTTTCCCACTTTTAGTACAGTGTCACAATAGGTCTCCTTCTCTTTTTAAAAAAATAATGAATTTGCAACATAGGCATCTTAGAACGGGATTTCAGAAAAGCTATTACTGTCAACTCATAAAACATTTCTATGCTTGTTTTGGAGTTGCCATGAACAGAAGGGAGGGGGAGAGAAATTTGAAAGAGCAGTGCAGCAGTTTGCAACTGAAAGTGCGTTCCATTCTTATCTTGCAAAAATTATAACTAAGCTACCAGAATTTCTGCCACGCAAAACTCTAATTGGAGAATGTGATTGATGGCTATTAATGTGCTTTGTTGGAGAATATGAATTATGATACACCCAGTGGGGTGGGGGGAAACCAGGGTCAAGGGCGACAGTGAATTACGTGTCTCAGAATTGGCTTCATACAGATCATGCTAACATGTTTGCTCCTAATAAATTCTTTGAAGTTTTTGAAGCTTGGCTCGAGGCTCATGATTTAATTAGAGCAACTGCTGGAATCTTGACAGCAAGCCAATTCTGTTGTTTCTATGGATCTCCAAAATCACTATTTCCAACAAAGACTACAGAATTCCATAGTGAATCACTAGACTGTAGAAACAATATGTTTCCTTTGTTTTCATCACAGTAGTAACAAAATAATGGCGTTAACTACTGTATATGGAGAGAAAAAAGAAAACAGCTCTCAGGACATGCATCTAAAAATGAGAAGAACCTGCTGTCCACTTCAGGCTTCTGTAAATCTTGTAGCAACCCAAATCCCCTTAACCTTAAGACATTGAAAAGAGAAGAAAATCAATAAACTCAATCGACTTGACATTTTGAATGAGGATCATCTTCCATCAAAAAGAAAACAGTATGTGGCAGAATACTGTAAATTCTGTATGTAGAATACTATAAAACTGAAATTTCAAATTCAGTTGAAAGGAAGAGGCAACGCCATTAAGCCAGTATTCCCTTTACAGTACTACTAGGGTTCTGTAACTTACTGCAGTTCAAGCAGGCTCTAAGAATTGGACATGATTGACCAGAAGGAGAAAAAAAGGGCGCCGAAGCCCAGAAGGTGAGAGAAAAAGTGAGGAAAGAATTCGTGAAGTCTTTGCAGAGTGCTGGCATTTCCAGCTGAAAACCAATTTCAGGGTAGGCTTTCTTATATGGTAAGTGAGCTAGAGATAAATTGATACAGCGGCTACAAAAGAATGATATCATGGGATGACAAGCATGGGAGTTGATCTGAGAAAAATGCATATGCTTAAGTACAGTAAAGACAACACCTATTTAATAATCCATGTCGTTACGGTGGCAAGAATGGTGTTTGCCCAAAAATGGAAGGCTAGAGAAATCCCTAGTGAAGATGAGGTGATAGATAAAATCTTGAAATTCACTGAAATGGATAGGCTGACTTTGGAACTGAAAGATAAGGATGAGTCAGAATACTATATAATATGGAATAAATTCTATTACTGGAGGGAACTGAAAGGGAGTTCAGTAAATGAAAGCAGAATAAAGGATCTGTAGGAGGGATATGAGAGATTAAAGACTTAACTGAAATGTAATGAAAGGAATTAAAATGTATAAAGACCAATGTAAGACCTATATAAGATATAGAGCATACAATACAAGATGTAATGACAAAAATTGATGTCAAAGAAGTCCACCATGTTCAATGTTTTTAAATAATGTATTTAATAAAATTTATTTTAAAAAGAAAAGAAAAATGCATATGCTTTGGGTAGAAATACCTTCTGTGATCCCAGTGGAAATCTGTCAACTTAGCAAAGTAATATCTATCTTGTCCTACCCATGCATGTATGTACAGATAGAATGAGCTTTGGAGAAAAGCTGGTGATGAGCTTCTTATCACCATAAATTTACATACTACCCTAACCAGAAAGTTACTGAAATAGCCATTTTTGAAAAGAGACCAAAAAACAGCTGCAGAGATGTTCTACGAAATATGTCATTTACAGCTTGATTAATCCTTCTGGATGTCCCTCATCTGCATTTCATTGCTGAGGATATGGTCTTTCCAGGTGCAGTAACATGCTTTCCTGCTCCGCACACCTTGGTCCAGAGGGAGCTACATGCCTGTTCATCCACTGATACTGGAAAGAGACAACTTCAAAATATACACTTTCCAATCTGGAACAAGTTAGAGGCATAAATTGTGCTAATAAATTATATTCCCATTCAGGGAATGTATACCAGTTCCATCTGTTCCTTTCCGTAGGACTGTAACAGCAACACAAGATATTTTCTAAACCAGGGAACTCTTATATAGGCCAGCTCGTAAGAGGAGGTAGTGGAATCAACTTTCATTATTCCATGTATGGCATGTGCAGCTTTCTGCAGATTGAAATTTTGTACATTCTCACTTTAAAGGAAGGTTGTATTTAACTGTATTGTTTGAAAAACATATGGAAACCCATTAAAGCATTTAAAATCTATCTGAAGATGAAAAGGACACAAAATATCTCAGAATTGTCATAGAAAACTTTATGAATTCTGAGAAGTTTTTGAAAAGAACAAAATGTCCCTGCAGAAGTAAGCTTAAAAATAATTAATGAGAAAGTCAGTGTCTGGTCTGATGAACAAGTAATGGACAATTAATTTTGGACAGTTAAGATACTCTCTTGTTTATTGTTTAAGTTCAGGAATAGTAGACATTATTATAATAAAAAGGCTGGCTGTATTCATTCCAAATGAAACAGGATCCCAAATAAGATTTTGTGCTCTTTTTGTCTGTAATTGGGCTCTCAACCATGAAAAACAAAGATTTTTAAATGGTACTAAATAGTCATTTCTTTCCTTAATTTGATGATTTCCTTACTTATTTAGAAGATCTAAATGGGGAAGGGAGCAAATGGTACTTTCCCAAACTGCACAGTGATGTCCATAGCCAGATGCTTTGCTCCTGGGAACAATCACTACAACAACCTGGTGATTGGAGGGAAGGTGACAGAAGCTGGAAATTGCATTCTACAACAGTTGGAGGGCATTGAGTTAGAATTATGTAATAAAATGGGAATAGGTAAGATATCTAATATCTGTTGCTCTCGAAACAAAGGAAAATGGGAAGAAATAGATTTGTATGAAGCCAGAGAATAATATCAGGATTGAATCAGAAGTAGCAAGCTTAATCAGAAACAGATTATTTGCTGTTTAGCAAATTATATGATTCCAGGTCTTCTGGGAAACCCAGTGAAGAATACAAATTGATTGGACTGTAACTGATGTGAACCTCTTATTTTATGATATGTATGTGTTGTGGCCCCGATTCCCGAGCCTATGCTGTCAGAGGAAGAAGACCTGGAAGATGAGGAGGAGGAATTGGGAATAACTTCCTCCCCAGGACCTTCCTCTCTGGCAATGCCTTCCTCCCCAGGACCTTCCTCCCTGATAATGCCTCAGGTTCCATCAGACAACCGAGAGGAACAGCCTGAGATTAATCAGGAGGAAGGCATATCGGAGCAGCCCCTGACAGAGAGTAAAGAGGAAGAGTGTTGGCTCAATCCTAAGCAGCATCATAGGGAGAAACGTGAGCAGCAACGTAGGAGGCATGGGAGGGTCAGAGAGTGAGCTGAGTCATTGAGCCACACCCCACAGGGGATAAAAGTGGGTGTGTTTTCAGCTGGAACTTTGTACGGGACAAAGTTTAACCTTACTTCAGATTTTCTTCGTGAATGACTATTTTTGTGGACTGCCTTGTGATTTTCTGTGAGTAAAACTTTATCAGTTCGGACTTGGCAGGCAGGACATGTGGGAATGCCAAGAATATTATCAATTCCAAAGAATTAACTCTGTGAAGTCTGAGCCAGCTTGCCTGCCTGTGTTGGTGTGAGTTTGTACTCTTTCATATTTTGGAAAAGAGGAAAGGCGAGGCAGAACATGTATGTATGTGTTAGTTTAAACCACATATAATAGAAATGCATTAAGGCTTCAATGTCTTCCTCCAAAGGAAACAGAGCCCTAGGTAAATCCTGACATCCCTAAAATTTCTTATAACTTGAAAGAGAAATTGTAGTGGAATACTGGTGAGCCTATAAGGTGAAGAGTGGAAACCCCCAATTTCCTCTTCCAAATATCCTTTAAATTTTCATATACATGCTATCATGTATTTTCCATGGGGAGCTCTCCCTTAACCCAAGCCTGTCTGTATTTGTGTCAGAAAAACCCACAAAGCTTAATTGAAGGGTGCTTCTGGATTGAAAGGATTTGCCAGTGACAATACTGTTGAGAAAGGTATAAGTGTTGTACCCTATACTAGTGATCGCCAACCAATGGGCCACGGCCCGCTGGTGGTCCATGAGAAAATTTTGGTGGTCCACAGAGAAATGTCACCACCACCCCAGAGAACCCCAAAAGCCAATTAATCCAGGCTGCAGGGGAACACAAGGCTGCACCACCCACATGGCCCGCGGGAACCCTCCCTGCCCACTCACTCCTTACCTGGCAAACTTACCTGCTAAGTTGCTATTTTTCCTTTTTTTTAATTGACCATCAGCTGTTCTGCTGTGCCGGGAAATTTAAATTAACTAGAAAGCAGGAAATCACTGGATTTCTTGCTTTCTAGCTAATCTTTATATCTTCAGCTCTGCTTTTAAGCAGAGCCGAACCTTCCTTAGGACTGAAGGTTCTATTACTCAGTTGCAGACTCAGATAGCCGATGGCAGAAACACAAATCTCTAAGTGAATCTGTGATTCTGTGAGCAACTCAATCTGCCTGTCTGCTTTGCCTGATTTTGAGTAAAAGTTGCTCTTTTTTAATAAAAAAATATATCAATATTTACATACATGGTGTGTTGTGAGTTAATTTTGTGAGTTTGCTTGCAAGCAAATTTTATGTGACAGACTGAGCTAGCCAATGGCAGATAGATAGATCTCTGAATCTGTGATTCTGTGAGCAACTCAGTCTGCCTGCCTGCTTTGCCTGATTTTGGGTAAAAGTTGCTCTTTTTTTAATAAAAAATTCAATATTTATATAAATATTTATAATATTTATATATAAGCCATGCCCAGCCAGTCACATGGCCAAGCCATGCCCACAAATTAGGTCATGCCCAAGAACCGGTTGTTAAGAAATTTGTATCCCACCCCTGCCTGTGTGTGTTTGTGTGTGTGTGTGTGAGAGAGAGAGAGAGAGAGAGAGATTAGATCAGATATCTCTCTCACACACACACACCAACGTCAGCAAGCCACCATCAGTCAGAATTCATATTTATGGTCTGTGGGATTTAAAATTATGAGTTTGGTGATCCCTGAGGTCCAAAAGGTTGGCGACCCCTGCTCTATGCTGCTTTTCTGGTGGTTAAAAAGTAAAAATGAGCAAGCCCCAATAATTCCACCAGTTGTTCATCTAGCATTTTAAAATGTGGTTAAATATTTCAGTCCTTTTATGGGAGAGAGCAATCTCACAAGAAATAAATGCAATCAAACTTTTACAAAAAGAAAAGGCAAGAAGAGCTATAATAGCTCATTTTAACTTTAGATGTTAAATGCCAACGTTCCCTATTGAAGAAAGTAAATTCAGTACCACAAGCAAATGACAAGATTGACAAAAATGGATAGAATGGGTTTTAAAATTGTAAAGATAAATTATTTAGTCATGAGCAAAATACATGTATAAAAGGTTGAAATACTATATAGACAACTATTGAGCAAAATGTTTAATTCCACACAGAGTTAAAAGATAGGAGCATTTAGTAAAAAACATTAACATTCTAATACAAATTCTTTCCTAGACTTATAAACTATTCCTTCAGAATTAGCATCTGTTACTCTGCTTCAATTTTCTTGGATTTCCTTTTTTTCTGGATGTTCTAAAATTTAATCCATGTTAATTTCTGCTTTTCTTGACCTCAATCTAGCAGTTTTGGTTTTGATGTTAAAGTGCTTCAATTTTTATATTCTAAAGTTGGGTTATCTTTCGGTGTACATGACAGAGAGCCATCTCTTGTTAAAAAATGTGCATTGAGAACAGTAAGTTTGTATTGTGAATAATTGTCTGTAGCTTGCAGGCTTGCCTGGAAGCTGGCATTCACTACCAAAATATATCTATATAATAAAAGATTACAAAGCTGTGTCACATTTTTCACGTACCTAGAATGTTTATGTACATTTAAAACATGGCAAGATATGAACACAAGATTTTATTTTGTGATTGTATTGGATGAGATAGATGAAATCAAGACATTTGCAAGATATGTAGGATTTTATGTTCCACTAAACAAATAAGAAATTGCTATTCTGAAAGTGGTTTTCCTTTTTGAATAATCCTAAATGTTTTCTTTTCTAGTATTCTAATGTATTATACTTATTATATACTCTATCCCATTTGCCACTGGTTTAATGTAGGAAATATGGTCATTAAATTCTGCAGTAACCTAAATGATGTGAAGGATGATAGAAGTCCATTTATCCAAGGACCACTTTTGAAATGGTCAAACTATCTGTAACATAACCAACAAAGTTGGCAAGGATTACTACAATGGTTATTTTATTTGTTAAGATTATTTAACATGAAGAGGAAGATGGAAGGATGGAAGAAAAGTCCCTCTTCTCAAATATTTACTGTCCCAACTTAAATTATGAGTCTTTTGTTTGTGTTGTTACAGAGCTGGCGGCAAAGATGGGTATTCCATTTTCCATGAAAGTTCCAGTCTTTCAGATTCTTGTAAGATTATAAAATGTTTCTTGGGGGACTGGAATGTTTATGGTTTGCTTCATTTCAAAACAGAACAAAATATTCCAAGCCAAATTTAAGCCAGAAACAGCTCAACCTTTGTATCTTTCTGATTCTCTTGTACAGTCATTATTATGTTTCTGTGATGGAGCAATGCTGACATTTTCATCTCAATGTTTTCCAGTTTGAAACTTTCACTTATCATAGTATATTCACTTGATTCTGCAAATCATCCTTCATCTAACATTCAGGACAATGTAACAATTATCCAAAATAACCACGCAATTTCAATTCACATGGGTATGGATTCACTTTATTCTAATTAATATTGCTATGTACTGTATACAAAGTAAATTTGATGTGTGTGTGTGTGTGTATCTCTTGTTATTTTTCTTGTTCTGCATTTGTAACAGCAGTATCTTAAAAATGCAGTTGCAATGAAAGGATGCTGTCTCTAGGTGCGTACAATCAGTTTGACAGTATTCTTCCTTTGTGGATTAGCAATTACAAACACTAATTAATTCTGATAGCAAGAAGAGTTGTCTGAATATTTTCTCCCCAAATTTAAGGAAAAGTGAATAGCAAATACTAGTAAAAGATCTCTTGTATAATGTCACAGAGCAGTGTTCAGAGTTTAAATATTAACTACAGAATAATGTTTTGCAGATTAAAACTATTTCATCCAGGGTACATCTGCTGGAGGTACTGAAGCTTCTTGGATTTAGAGTTATCTTACAGCTGCAAATCAAAGCTAGTTGAATTGCCAGTGTGCAAGTCTTATATTCTTCTCATATGTCCACGTGCCATGTCTTACTATTATTATATATCTGAACTCTGGATTTTCAACAGGGGATCCAAGATTCCGTGAAATTTAAATACGATATGATCTTTATGTAAAAGTTCAGAGTAATGTCAGGGTACTCTGATCTAACCGTGCCCCATAAAATGTGATAGAGGAAAACATCTGGGTTTGGTGTGTATTGTTTTTCTATTGTCAGTGAAGAATTATTATTTTACATTCAAATATTCCGATTTAGTTTTTCAATGAAATTAATCTCCTATATAACAAGTTACAGTGATCCGAGTTTTCTCTCTTGGGCCCAAGAGAGAAAACTCGGATCACTGTAACTTGTTATATAGGAGATTAATTTCATTCAAAAACTAAATCGGAATATTCGAATGTAAAATAATAAAGGGCAAGAAGAACTTGTTGCCAGGAATATTTATGGATGTCGCAGCCTTCCATTTCTCAACCACATGCTTACTCTTATTCTCATAAATTGAGGCTGCCTGAAATTCACACTTAGCCAAACTTCTGGACTTTCAGACCAAGTGGGATGGGATTTATGTTTTTGTTTTCATAATGCCAATTTAGACTAAACACAAGTAATTATAATTCCATTAACTCACCTGCTGATGGTTAAAATCTCCCTTGAGGCATGACAATTCCAATTGCACTAGGAAACTGTACTTCCATTCTATCACTGTACTGGCGATGAGCTGATCCATGTATTCCTTGAACACATTGTGAAGCACTAGCTTTCTCTCTTCTGGACTTTGCATTGCAGAACCAGTGGCAATATTAGGCTTACCAGGAGCACTGCCTAGATTAGGCACAAAAGATTGGAATGACTTGCTCTCTCTCCGACAGAATAGTGCCATGATTCTCCCCAAGATTAGAGACCACTTGGATGACCAGTGTAATTGTTCATACACTACATTTCATTTTAGAAGGTTTATTTTTGTCTGATTCTTGATATAAACCATAATGTTTGCAAAGGAAGCATTATTTTCCTTTGCTCCAATCCAGTGATTTCAAAGTTGGTAACGTGGATATGTGGATTTCTGGCATGCGAACTGGGGAATTCTATGAATTGAAGTACACAAGTCTTAAATTTTGATGTTTGAAAAACACTGTTCTAACTCATAAAATCAGTTTTGTAAGCCCCAGTCAAAGTAAGTGAGCACTGACATGGTTGCATCACCAACAGGAATGCTTCCCTTTTTCTCTCAATGTTCATTACTCCAGCAAAGCCTCCAATTCTCTCTTTCCAATCATGGCCAAACAAAGGGGTATTTTTAGTAAACAGAAATAAACAAGGCAGGGTATTGCATGCCAAAATAACTAGACACAAACAAAAACAGTTTTCCCCCCATGCCATCACTCTGCTAGATACCTAATTCCCATGGTATCTAACCATGTGGTAGGGCTGTATTGCTATTATCCTTCTCATCTTTCCTACTACCTACTTCTATTAGTATCTTATAATTTATCACTTGATGTTTGTATCTTATGATTGTATCTTATGATTTATGATCTGTGACTTTCCACTTTGTTGTTTGTATGTAGACTGACAGTTTATGCACTGGAGACAAATTCCTTGTGTGTCCAATCACACTTGACCAATAAAGAATACTCCTATTTCTATTCCTATTCTTATTACTGCAAGGATGCACCTCATCATTCCATCTTTGCAATAATAAAGCCAGCCAGGATAAGAAATGTGATCTGAAGGCATTATGAGGCATATTAAAGAGCACATTCACCCTGCTGTATTTCTCCCTCTTCTTGGTGATGTCTGCATGATGTCACTGTACTAAACTTTCTCCCTTCCCTGCCATTGTCTTTGGATTTTGAAGATTAAAAAAAATATCATATAGACTTGATAAAGCAGACATAGAGAAAAATGTGTGATGTCTGTGGCTTCATTTCTTTGTCTGGACACTAAGAGAATAGTTTAACTCAGGAGTCTCCAAACTTGGCAACTTTAAGACTTGTGGATTTCAACTCCCAGAATTGCCCAGCCAGTATAATTAGCTGAAGAGTTCTGGGAGCTGAAGTCCACAAATCTTAAAGTTGCCAAGTTTGGAGACTGTGGTTTAACTGATAAATAGGTGCTTTGTGACCCTTATAGCCATTTTTGTCAGACAATTTATGGTCTGCTCAAAATGGTATATATACCATTTTGGTATATATACTAGGAAGCTCAAACTGGTATCTTTGGCTATTTTAGCCATAGTGAAGGTTTTCAGTATTAGCAATATTTTTTATGATATCAACAGGAATACAATAAATCCTGGAGTTTTAAACAGAATGAGCTTGAAAATTGGTTAATTCAGATAGCCTATATGTATTTATGACAGCCCATTTTATATATATACTCTCTCTCTCTCTCTCTCTCTCTCACACACACACACACACACACACACACACACACACACACGGACATGTTCCATTTCACACCCATATCCAAATTTCTCAGAATTTTTAATATATCCCTTCTACATTCATTATTATTTTAAAAACTCTCTAAAAATATGAGCACTCTTGACCTTCAATGTTCAGTTTACAGTTTCTCTTCAAACAAAAAGGAAAAAAACTGTTTGATGTTCAGAATTTAAGCCTCTCCTTTCTCTCTGCAGACACCTGCATAATAATCAGATCCAGCATTTGGGAATGCATGGTTTTGAAGGACTCCATAATCTGGAAACTCTGTGAGTTGCTGGATTTTCTTTCTGCTTTTACTATTTTTATACAGGATTTTGTGTTTCATATGCTATTTGTTTATTTTTGAATGATTGTTTGATTATATATACAGTATAATGTTGACTCTTGGAGACCACATACATTTTCTCCATGACAATCTGAGCCCAGCCTGGTCCTTCAGATATTCCATAAGGGATACCCACCACTACAGTAACTGAGTCTATTGATTTTGCTGGTTGTCATGCCCTTTATTCTGCTTTCCATCTTTCCCAGTGTTACAGATTTATCAGGGAAGATAATCTGTCTAAACTTTGATAATTTGTGTCTTGAGTGAGAACTCTGGATTAATTTGTTCTATGATGCATATTTGTGTGTGTTTTCTAATATTCTCAGCTATCAACAAATCCTTTCCAACAAAGCATAAGCATGTCAATACAGTTCCTATCCTGCTTCTTCAAAGTCCAATTTTCACTTCTATAGAGTCACATGGAAAATCATTGCTTGCATGATTCTGATCCTTGTAGGAATAAACACATCACAGCATCTGAACATCCATTCCAAGGCCTTCGTGGCTCTCTATCAAATGTTAGTCTGCAGCGTATTTCTTGACTGGTTCCTTTATTCATGCAAAATCTTTATATAAAACAGGATGCCATAATCTAATGAACCAGAGCAAAACAGACTGATTTTAGGTTGGCAAATGCATTAGGCTGGCAAATGCAACTCCTTATGTTGTTCAATATAAATGTTGAAGATATATCAAGGAAGGCTGAATTGAAAGAAACTGAGCATGGTTTTAAATTGCAAGCCTAACAGAAAATGGGGGAGGGGAGAGATGTCAAGAAGCTTGGAACTCTTATGACTGTCATCTGTCTGTTAACATAATAACACTTCAAAAACAGAACAGAATAGGATGCATCTGAAGTGGCAGGAGAAGCTGGCAAAAGAAAGATAGAATTTTAAAAAGGAGCCAAATCTTTGTAGAGAAAAACCATCCAGAGAAAAATTCCACCATGGATCCCTATAGAATAAGCAGTTGGGCATTCATCCACGATGTTGCCAGCTGTTCCAGACTAAGCCCATTCCCTCTTCCACTTGCATGACACAGGGTGCAGCTGCAATTAAGGGGTTGGAAAGAATTCCAGAAATGTTCTGCAGGTTTTGTATTAGGTACTGTTGCTACCTGACAATTCTATCATCAGGAGGTTAATAAAGCTGCTTGCTTTTATTAAATCTCATATAACAAAATAATCATTCATTTTGAGTACTTCCAGAAACATCTCTCCAAATGTTGTACCTTATCTGGTTATGAACTCCTGTGGAGCAAATTACACTGTAATCATATAGAACTTTGAGGCGCATCTCAGGAGCCATGGAATTTTATTTCCCCCATCAAGGATGGAAAAAGAGGACTCCATCTGAAGAGGGAGAGATGCCCCATTTTTAATATTCTCAACCTGCAGAAGAGTCTATCATCCTATCTCCCTCAATATCAGAATGTCAACTTAAGGACAGGTAACAATGGAATGAAATGGAACTTTTCCTAGGGGTGTTGGGAAAGCCCATGGATCTCCAGGATTTCCAGTCATCCCTGACTTTAAAAAAATATCTGGAATTAGCTCCTGATCCATTCCGGGTCTTGAGTTGCTTTAAACATTTCAAAGAGAGAGAATCACAACAAAAGCCCAAGGAGTGGAAGTGGGGGGGGAGTGGAAATGCCACACTTTTCATTTTTTTCTTCCTGATAGACTTGTCCTGCCATCAGAAGCTCTAGCATTGGCATTCTTTCTTCAGGGATTATTCTTATATTGTACTAATCCCTGCTGTAAAGGCACTCATTTTTAGGCATACTTGTTACATTCAACCTCAAAATATACACTTTCCTTTGTTTCTTTTACAAAAAAAAATGGTGTTGTGTCTACAGGAGGAAGCAGATGCTGGAAGGTAAAGCAGTAGTGCCAGATTGCAATGAGTTCTGTCTCCCACCAGGCATTGCTCTTGTGCAACTAAATGGCAAGGTATTTCCCCTATTGCAATCCTTGCCACCAAATCATCTGCTTTCATACGAGACAACAGGAAGAAAGAAGGGAGCCTCCATATCTTTCCTCTTTCATGTGGTTTGGCACCTTTTCTCTGGAAGTCATTAGGGAGCCTAGCCAGTTCATCTAGGGAAAGAAGACAATACGTACAAAGAAGAAAGTGCATTGCCCAAGGGTATAATGGGCACAGAGCTAAGCTTTATTCTGGGAAGTTGATTGATTTAAACATGTTTTTGAAATTATCTGCCACAATTCCTACCAAAATTGACGTTAAATCACAGAGTTGAAGCTATCAGGTGAAATGGTGCGGGAACAACAAAGCAGAGGAAGAGAGAAACCAAACCTATGGGTGTAGTAATAATGATCATGTGGCATGCAGAAAATGAGAAATAGGTGTTCCAGGAACAGAAGAGCATCTGTTAAAAGAATTGGAAGAGACAACTGTAAAAATACCAAGAAGAGAAAATTTGAGCAAAAGAGAAAAAAAGCATTAACAATTAAAACAGCAAATAAGAAACAACAGATGGGGAAACTGCCCTTCAACTGATTATAAATTGGTGCACAAATATATTGAAACAGCTGCACTTCTAAACACGCAATTTTCTACGGAAAGAAAAGAACATAGGAGGTTACTCCCTTTTATGGGGTCAAAACATTAATCCATTAGACAAGGGTTGCTGATAAAATTGGTAAACTGCAGAGATTTACCAGCTGTTATCTGGAAACTACAGAGGTTGAATCTGGAATCTTCTACATATCAGACATTTATAGCTATGGGTATGTAAATTCTAATCCACTATTTTAAATTGCAATTCAGAGAGTGTTTTATCTTCTTCTTCTTCTCAATATTCTCAGCGAGGCAGAGAAATAAGACAAAATGAATAGGTTACCAATTCCTAACTTAAGGAAGTTTTATTCCAGACAGTTCCAACATGGTTCCATGCCAGCTAGCTAGTGCATCATATGACTTGAAGTTTAATACATTTGAAGAAAAGGAAAATAAGAAAGCCTATTTTAATCAATTCTTCTAAAATCAAGCGAGTGATAACAAGTTGTGGTCCCCATTAAGTCAGATACACATTGAAAAGCAATAATAATAATGTAGGTGCTGCCTTTCTCAGTCAAAACTAATACAATTTCAGAATGATATGACAAAGCAAAAGCCTTGTGTATTCTGACAAACCCATTACACTGATAATTTGATTTTAATTTTATTGCATGCCACAGGCAATAAAGGAAAGTTTTCTTCTCTTTTTTATTGCACTGGAATCTGAGATCATCCAATTAAGTGAACAGCTGAAAGTCATGACAGACCCAAAGGAAATATTTCTTCATATTGCATTTAATTAAACTATGATATTATGTTGCTACCACAACATAGTGTTCCATTCACCAAAATGAATGGCTTTAAAAAAGAACTGTAAAACTTAAAAAGCTCATGTCAATCAATGGGCAATAATCATATTGGCTATATTTACCCCAGGTTCAGAAGCAAAATGTCTTCAAATGATAAATGATAAAAAAACAAGAATGGAAGACTCTATTACTGTCCTCTTGGGTACTTCCACAAGTGTCCGGTTTGGGAGCATTTGGCCTCATCAAAATTAATTAATTTTCTACTCAGGAAAGAACAAAGGCCTTTCTTGGATAATTGGAATACTTTGAACATGTCTATATACATTTAGCTAATTGCTAAAAATATGTTAACAGTAAGAGAAGAACTTACAGTATAAATGTAAACTGGAGCTATTAGATTGCGAGGATCAAAAATAAGTAATGAACAGATACAGTAAGCTTAACTTAGTTTAGAAACAATGGTGATTTCAAGATTTTTGTGTAGAAAAAGAGAAATAAAAACAGAAGATAAATATTCTTGTAAGTAATTAAGAAATAGCAATATCAGGATAAGCAAACGTGGACACTGAAAAAGCCAACTGAATCCAAGCATAAATTTATATCCCTCCTCTGCCCCAGTCAGTAATACAATTTAGAAAATTGTTTCTGTAATCAGCATACATACATATTTATTTATTTTTTTATTTACCTTTATTTATTAAACATGTTTCTGTCCTGCTGCAATCAAGCAAGACTCTCAGTAGTTTATGTAGAATAAATACTACAGTTAAAACATCCATGGTGCCGTCTAAAAACTTGACAATCATAAATAAGAAAAGTAACAGTAAGCAATGTTAAACAAAAGCCACAGAAATTACACAAAAGTAGACAACAGAAAATAAACAGGGACATCAGGGGAAGGCCCTCCACAGCAGCTCGCTTTTCAAATTTTCAAAGAATCAACAAAGAAGGGCATCTCCAGAGGGAGCTTTTGCACAGTGCTCACTCTGACGCAGAGAAGCAACCCTCCTTGCTTCAGCAGACCCACACATCCTACATACACACACACCCTACACACACAATCACATTGCAGAAGTGAAAGAATTGTAGCAGTCTCTGCCAAATAGTTCTAACCGGACAGGCTGATACTGGCTAGAATAAGCGATCCTGTAAAATATCCAGGTGACAAACTATAAAGAGCTTTATAGGCTCAAACCATCACCGGATTTTCTACAGTGTATAGTTGCAGAATCTTTGTTATTCTGATCATTAACTATACTCTTTGCGGCTTGATCCACATAATCTTAATCTTTTCCTTGATTCTGAATGCGTAATTTCAAACTTTTTAAAAGTGTGATGAAGATATTAAAAAGATGGGGAAGAGTAACACTAAATATTGTGACTGTCACTCTCAAAATGCAAGTATAGTTTTCCAACATTTAGATGTGTATATTTATTTTGAGTAAATCTTACACTGTGGGATTATTTGCACTGTAATCTGGATATTGTGTTATTTGAATTGTGGACTTTATTTGCAACTTCTTGTAATAAAAACATACTACTAAATGTTGTCAAAATATCCTCAAGTAATTGGTACAGGTGCTTCCCCCACTTGAATCCAACCATAGTACAAATTCTCCTGCAAGAAATGTGTTTATTTATTGGTTTATAAATCCATTTCCATTCTATGTGAAATACAATAAATTTTAAAAAATAGATTAAAATACAAAAGAAAAGAAAGCCAATAAACTAGTGATAAGAACAAAACAACATTAAACACTTTGTCAGGAAACACCATAAATACAAAAAAGTTAAAATATCTAATATGAAATTCTTTCGTTAAATAGTTGTTCTTTGTCTT
The DNA here is from genome assembly GCF_049901735.1 of Notechis scutatus. Taxonomy (NCBI): domain Eukaryota; kingdom Metazoa; phylum Chordata; class Lepidosauria; order Squamata; family Elapidae; genus Notechis; species Notechis scutatus. Next base: position 36,473,351 of record NC_142011.1, on the reverse strand, counting down.
TACCTCATCCCTTGCCTTAAATCATCCTTTAAATTTGCTTGAGTTAAGCAGCATTTTCCTCTTTAATAGCTTAATGAAATCTGTTAGGTTTTCTCTGCCATTACTTTGGGAAAAAGTTAGGCGACTGCCCTGATTTGAAGCAGACATATGTAATGAAAAAGAGGATCCATATCATGGAGACAGGTCAAATGTGATGCCTAAGTGGGAATGAGGTGGAAATTGTAACAATATGTGGAAATGACCTTGAGAGATGGGGTGAAAAGATGCTGCTTAAAGAAAGATTAGATAAGAGACAGCACAACTGTCAGCTGTGAAAAGAGGACCAGAAGAGATCCATTCTCCCTAGTTTCTCAGAATATAACAGAGGTGGCAAGTGAATTGTGCTTTCAGGTTTCATTTTTTAAAAAATAAAGGTAAAGCTTTATATTAAGAAGTAGAATTAGCTTATCTGGTTGTGTTTCTTGTCTCACCTACCTGGTAAAACTGACACAAATGTCCCTATGCCAGCACATTTCTATAGAAGCCCATGAGATTCTCCTATAATACTCATAAATCCTAAACAATATTAACCTTTGCAGGGCATAGCTTGGACATCAGGATACGGACTTTGGATTCACTGCTTTTTAAACTCTTCCATTTCTCTTTGAGCTTATAGAATCAAAGCTCTTGCCTATGATATGTAATGAAAAGAACATTTAAAAATACTAGCAAAATGAAGAAAAGGTGAGCCTGTCCCGTGCAGTATTCAAAACCAGGCTTGAGAAATGGCAGACCGTCTCTTGCCTCCACCCCACTCCATCTAGGACTGCCGTTCAAATGAGACACACACCAACATACCTGAGAATACATTATATAATAGGTTTGTCATGGGTTGGTTATGTCTTTTATTTCAATTATGGTGTTAGCACTATGTGATTTGGTGCTATTACACAAATAAGCTGTGGGGAGAGCTGGCTGTGAAGACAAAGAGAACATTTTGTTTTTGAACAATTAATCTATTTCTAAAAAGTTGCATACTTGAGGTATTTTATGCCTGGAGCCCTGGCAATCTTCATTTGTGCAGTTTGAAGAGCCATTTACGTAAGCAGTCCCTAAAGCAAATAGTGAAATTTAAAAGTGGGTGGTATGGCAGGATTCCCTACTGATTTCTTGATCAGGGTTTTTATTGCTTAAGAATTGACTTTTGGTTGGAGCCAGAGGTATCATATATGCAAGGCTCTTGCCAGTAAGCCTCCAGCAAGATGCTTTCTGGGAGGAGCCATAGAGATGTCTCAATTCTCCTCATCCCAATTATTTCTCTTCCCATTTTCAGCATCTTTGTGTTTGCCCCTTCTTCTTTTCGTTCTTTCCACTTTTACAGCAGCAAGCCACATTTTACTTTTCTTTCGTTTAACTTTCAAAAGTATTTTAATCTAGGAGAGGCAGAGGAGAGAAAAAGAAAGGGGAACAACAATACCTCTGCTGATTTTGTTTAGAGAGAAAATAATTGTGATGATGTGGATTTGTGGGGCTTTCAGTTTTAGAGCCCAAGCCTGACCAGGTTATCTAGTCTTAGCAGCATTAGAGGTGATGTAGTTAATGTTCTCCTGATTTCTACTTACCTTTACCTGGAACAGAAAATATATGACCATGCCTGTATTCATAAATGATGTTTGTCTTCAAATGAAGAGGCGTTCTAGGCAGAGGCGGTATTCAGCAGGTTCTGACCAGTCCTGGAGAACTGGTAGTGGAAATTTTGAGCAGTTTGGAGAATTGGCAAATCCCACCTCTGACTGGAGATTTTACAGTACCCTTCCCCTGCCACGCCCACCAAGCCACGCCCACAGAACTGGTAGTAAAAAAAAAATTGAATCCCATCACTGGTTATAGTCCACCTATGTCTTAAAGATCCTGTCTGCTTGTCTTTTAATGGGATGAGTGCAATTTTGTTGCTGAGACAGTGTTTTAACATTAGGGGAAAATTCTGGAAGTACAGATATATGAGATAAAAACAGAAATCTGCCAAAGAAAGAATGGCAACATGGGCAAATCAAGTAAGACCAGATGGGGATAGAATTTTCAAAAACAAAATCTCCTTTGTAAAACAGATATAGAAGTCATTAAAAGTTGATTCAGCTCAGAAATTCCTCAGCCGGTGCCATTTCTTCAATTTTTCAAAGGATCTGCTGTTTGGATTAAATAATCCACTGAAGTTATAACCCAAGCACTGAACAAGCATTCCACAAGCCATAACTTTGAGTACTGAAGTGCCAGCTGTTGAATGTGAATCCAATTGTTTTTTGTTTTTTTACTAACTTGTGACCTTGGATATAAACAATGAAGATATATGTTTGTTGCCTGATAACTGATGAAAAATGACAGGATGATTTCAGTTTAAAGTCTAAAAGAATTAACTGCTGATTAAAGTCTGAAAGAATTAACTGCTGGTTCAACCATCAATATTTCTTGATGGTTTAATCATTTGCATTCTTTTATCAACTCTGACTGCTCTTTGGAAGAACAGATACTAAAGATGAAACTCAAATACTTTGGTTACAAATGAGAAGAAAGAACTCATTGGAAAAGACCCTGAAGTTGGGAAAGATTGAAGACAAAAGGAGAAGACAGGAGGATGAGATGATTAGAGTCATTGATGTAATAGGCATAGATTTGGGTGAACTCCAAGAGACAATGGAAGACAGAGGGGCCTGGTGTGCTGTGATCCATGGAGTTGAATATGACTTAGCAACTGAACAACAACAACGTTATTGGAGATGACCAGGCTGAGCCCAAGGGAGGGAGTCAAGCATGTCTTCAGTCTGAGTCCCTTCATACCCACAAGAGATCTAAATCCAGCCCACCTTGAATTCCATTGATTCTTAGCTAACGCCAATTTGTTTTGACTGTTTGTAGTTCAGATTCTTGTAGAGAGTATTAGCATACAATATATTTGTATTAATCTGAACTGCCTTGACTCCTGATTTTCTGAGCTTGACATATTAATAGCTATGATTTCTCACCCGCAACAAAAGGAACTTAAAATTGCCTTCACTGTTCACATGATACATTCAAAATTTAATACAATCATTCTGGGCTTTTCTGTCCCAATGGAAAAAATCTAATTAATATATCATCAAAGAGCAACCAGAAGTCAATTTGATAACATGGTTTCATTAAGGATTTGACAAACAATAACTCTCTTGAACACTAAAAAAAGGACAACAAAATAATATAAAATGAAATAAGTTCTATGATTCATGCAAAACCATTCCACATATATAATTCTGTCACTTCATCCCATATAATTTTCTGAATAACTATAACTGATTGTTTTTTCTTCCATTCAGAGCCTTCCTTTAGAGTCTTGCATCCGTATAGTGAAGGACCCCCCAAGAGAGTCCGGCTCCCTGGGGTTTATTTTCAACTTGTTAAATATATTCAACCAAAATTGAAAACATGTGGAATTCAGAAGCTTCCTTAGCTGAGAACAAACACTCCAAGGAAGTATTATGAACAGAGCTTATTGTGAGGGAATGCCTGGAGAAACAGACAGAGGAGACAGCTTTGATCCTGTGAAATGATGCTAACACCTTTTTGGGAGCAGTGTAGTTTTGTTCAAGATCTGAGTCAAATGTGAAGAGATAGAACAAGCCCTACTTAGTCAAAGCTGCCTTGTCGAGAAATGGTTGACATCTACCGGATGTAGTCAACCATCAATGGTTGACATCTACAAGATAGTGTCACAGTCGTTCTGAGGCTAAATATTACTATTGTATAAACCTATATCTCTTGTTCTAATGCAACAGCCAAAATAACATGCATGCCTCTCAAATGGTTTGATTTTTATGGCCTATTTCACAGGTAAATCCTTTGAATTGTGGTCAATGAAATACAGTATGCTCATCCTCTACTCAACCTTCTTTGACTAGCAGACAACACTAAGCAAAACGAGAGGATTTGCCATGATTTGTTGAACATAACAGATTAAGATAGGGATCTCTGCCTGGATGGATTCTCTTCTAACAGTCCAATATGATAGGTTGTGCCTGGGTTACAGTTATGACTTATTAATAGAAAATACATCATTAAATTAAAATATGAACAGAGAATATTTCCACCCAATAATTATTTGCTACTCTGAAATCAGTTCTAGACTTTTGTATTCTTATAACACTGAATATGTTCTGGAGCTGTAAAACAAACCTTTTCTTTCAAACTCTGTGGCTCTCTGGTTCTTGCACACTGTTATCCTGCAGTTTTATAAGAACTCTGACCCCTCCAAGGCTTTAGCAGTTCTTTCAAGGAAAAAAAAACCCTTTGCAATTCTCTTTCATAGCAGCTGCTTGATGTGTTTCATTTCATTTTATTCGCATACAGCCTGATAAATGTGCACAACATATTTCAAGGAAGTATACATGATATTCATTTTATTTTTACTATTGGCGGAATGGAGGTGTGCTAAACAGTGGTTCTTTCTTCCTTGTTTTTGGCACTGCAATCTTAATAAAAGAGAATATGGTAATGGATAATCTTTAGACTATGTTTAAAGGACTGGTGGCAGTGTAAAGTCTTGATTAATATTCCTGTTGAAGTAAGAGTAGTCACTTGCTCAATCACTATGACAAAATTCTGACTTATTGTGATGTGCAAATTTGTCATCCCTACTATCCCTACCATAGTTTACAAAGTCTTACAAAATTGAGTTTGATTTTGTCTGTAGTATTTCCCTTCATAAAGCTGATGTTCCATTCTCAGTTTGTTGTTTGTTGTTTACTTTAGGTATACAGTATTGTACTCTCTCTTACTGTTTGCCATATTTGGAAGTTGACCATTTTATCACTTCCCCAAAAGCATACTGAACACTTAATATTTCCAGCAAGACTCAGGAAAGCAGTCAAAATATTTAGTAGCTTTAGTGAGGAAATAGCCAACAGAACAAAAATAATGTTGTGTGAAAAAGGCTGTCAGCTTTGGAAGCCATATTCCACGCTGCCACATAGCCTGAGAAAGTGGGAGGGGGTGATTTCAATTGAGTAGTTCTAAGTAGACAAAATAAAATTATTTTCTTAGTTCAAGGTTATTAAGTGTGGTGCAGCAGAGAAAAAGGATCTTACACTGGGACAGATCGTGATTGGTCCATGTGATGTGATGATGGGAGAAAAGGGGATAGATTGTAGTTTGGGACATTGTGAGAAGTCCAGGAAACTTTAGTTTCGAGATTCCACAGATGTGCCAGGTGCTATTCTAATAAAGGTACTTTTGAGATTATGCTTGTCTCAGAATTACTGATTGGAATGGAGGCTTGTTGGAACGCTGACCAAGACTGGAAATACTAGGGAACCCCCTTTTTTTTTTCTTGGTCTGGGACAGACACAAAGTGACAATGACAGCTTAAATTCCTGAAAGGAACTTGGAACAGGATAGAAAAGTCAGACTGGTTCTAGACCTAGTGTCTGAGCTCATGGCGTCTGTAAATTTATTAGCTGCAAATGTGTGGTGTTCTATGGAAGAAGTGATGATGCACTTTCATCTTGGCTTCCTTTGCAGAACGACTAGTTTCTAATAGGCCAAACACTAAGCTGAAGCTTTCACCATCTCTTGCTCCCTTTCTGATTTCTTATTTTATTTTTCCTTTTTCTGCCCCCTCACAAGTTATTATTAGACTCTAGCTGTATGCTGTTGGTTCAAGGTAATAACTCTAGCAGCCTAAACCAGCAATCATCATTTTGCTACTGCCAATTTACTTTTACTCTTAAATAAACACAGATTCATGTTCTAAATATGAGTCCATGGAGGTTTTCCAGAGCAAAAACAACTTCAGTGCAATATTACTTTTCCAGGAGAAAGGGAGAAATGTTAAAATATTCCAACTTTAAAAGATATACTAGGTGCGAAACCTAACTGGACAGCTGTAAATTTGCAAAGTAGTTTATGATCATTCCTCCCACACCCATTCCTCATTATTTTTGGCAATGTCACTGAGCTCCAGAAGGCTGTTGGTATGGATGGTAATAATCTCTTTTCATATATTTTTTTATTTCAAGTTTGTGTTGTCTGGATAAGGGGAAAATAAAATTTTATTTTGGTGGGGCGGAATTCCAGATTCTTCAGTTTTCTCTTCTTGTGTTATTTTGTTCAATTATTTTGCTAATAGAAGAGACCTGTGTATTCAACATAAGAAACAGGGAGACTGTGACTTGAAGAGAATGTTTGTAGCTCAGGGTTGAAATGTGGGGTCTTTGGTGTTCTCTGAGCTTGGGTGCATTTTTGCAGATGTTTCATTATCCAAACTAGGTAACATCATCGGTTACCTAGTGTGGGTAATGAAACTTCTACAAGAAAACAACCAGGCTCAGAGAGCACCAAGGAGCCTAAAACTGTGAATTCTAGTCCTGCATTGGGCATGAAAGCCAGCTGGGTGACTTTGACCTATTCAGTGATGGTATTCAGCTGGTTCTGACCAGTTCTGGAAAACCGGTAGCGGAAATTTTGAGTAGGCCGGAGAACCAGCAAATGCCACCTCTGACTGGAGATTTTACAGTATCCTTCCCCTGCCACGCCCACCAAGCCACGCCCACAGAACTGGTAGTAAAAAAATGTGAATCCCACCAATTCAGTCCAAGTCTCATTCTTGGGAGATGTTGCTGTAGAGAAAGTAGTAGGAGAAAGTAGTATCAGGTAAGGTGGCCACCTTGAATTATTTAAAAAATATTTTTAAAAAGATGTCAGGTGATAATTATTGAACAAAACTCAGAATTTAGTAATTTGATATCCTATTTGAATCTTAATTCCTGTAATTCCTGGATAACTAACTTAAATAATACTCCAGATATTGTTTAGTTGATACTTATGATAATCAATCAGTCACTTTCCAAACTGAAGTCAGTCCTGGCCAGCCACCAAATTGTATTTTCCTAGTATTGGAAGAATTATCTTTCTGGGTTCAATTCCAACTGGGGGAAAAGACACTGGAAACATGGAGGCTGTTTGGAAAGATGGTTTAATGGTGGACAGGACCACATGGCTTGGAGTTCCAAAGAAGGAAGGGCTAAGATGCTGAAAGTGCCTGTTTTTGTTTTTTTTAATAAACGTTTTATTTAAGTTTTCACAAAACATACAAATACAAATAAAATATCTTTTTTTGAGAACAGCGTGGCCCCGGGTTATCACTTCTCCATACAGACATAAACTCAATACATATTTATCTTATACATTCTAATCCATATCTTATAATTATTTTCACAATTTTTTCAATAGCTTTTCCCTTTCTTTACTTCCTATAGCCTTATTTTAAATTATCTCATTCCTTTCTTAATTCAATTACATATCTTTTTCTAATTTTTAAAATCTTTCTAATCAATGTTTTTATACTTTCGTCTGTCCTGTTTACAATTTCATATTATCTTTTCTCATAAAACAAAATTTCCCCTGTAATTACTAGACTGGAGTGTAACACCTTTGTATTTTTTTTCAAATCTTATTTAAAAATTTAAGTTACATCTTTACAGTTATAACATTTATTTTCTAACCTCTATTTTATAACACATACCTATTTTCAATCGAATTCTGCTTGGTACATTCCCTTAAAATACACACTAAATTCTTAAAAGAAAAAAGTATATATGTATAAATATCTGTGTATATATGTATAACAATAGTAAATGGAATAATTATTCTATTCAAGTACAGCTCTGCCATTAATATTAATAACAATCTTTTACATTTCTATTTCTTTTAACAAACATTACCTAGTAATATCAGTTGTCTTTCATTTTAATCATCTATATTTCATATTTTACTTATTACTGTCTTTAAATAAAAAACCAAACAATAGTTATTAACAGTAGTCAATAGTTATTATTCTTATTCAAGTTCATCTTATCAACTGATAAAAATCTTCCATGTTTCTTTTCAGATTTTTTTAAATGTTCTTTTTAAATCATTGAGAGCCTTATTCTCTTTACAAAAAAATATTCCACTACATATCAATAGAATTTTTTTCTATCACTTTAATCATCTAACATATTATATAACAATGCTATCCCATGCACCCTTGCAGAATCCTCTCCTTAAGTTAAATTTTAACCATTGTCTCTGTGTCTTTTAAATAGGTTTATACCTTTAATTCTTGTACGTTTTTCCTGTACTTGTTTCTGTCTTTTGTAGCTTCTTTTCCTTTCCCTCTTCCCTCTCTTCTTCTCCCTCCCCTTTTTATTCCCTTTTCTATCTAATTCTCCCTTCTGTGATCCTCCCTTCTGCTTCTTCCTGATATTATGATTACTTTTCAAATTATTCTTTTTTTTGTTTGTTGCTTCAGTGCTTAAGTTTTTAACTCCCTTTCCCCCCCCTTCCCTTTTTTACCCCGCTTAAAATTGCTTGGTCATTAAAGATGGCTTCTTCATTGTCCCGCCCTTCTTGTTCTGCCAGTGTTTCTTGTTGTTTTTCATAGTTCAAGATCTCCATTTCTAAAAATTGAAATACGTAGCCAAAAGATCCTCTTCTGTCTTGTGCTTCTTCTTTTTGTTCTTTAAGTCTCATTTTTAATTCTTCAAGGAGTGATGCCATTTTAAAAGATTTTAAGCAACCCCCAATTGATTTTATTTTATTTCATTAGGATCCTCCATCCAAAGTTCCAGGAATCAACCAATAATCCAAAACTGTTTCTTGCTTCTTTTCTCACTTTCTCTTTCCAGGGGCTTTGTTCTCTTGTAACAAAGTTTCAGCTACAATGTATCTTTTGCAAGCCTTGTTAAAATTCCACTATCATTTTTTTTTTAAGTTCCAGGTGGTCTCCTCCATTTTCCAGATTCCTCCCTCTTTTTTCCTTTTTCCCTCTGCTGCTTTCTTTCTTTTTTTAAAGAAAGTTTTTAAATTATCCAAGAATCTTTATCCCTTTGACACTTTATTTTCAGCTAGAAATAGCCTATTAAGGTCAAGGTGGATTAGTATCAATTTCTTATTCGAATCTCTTCTTCTTAATGTTCCAAGTCAGTTAAAACTGTCAATGTTAGAGGAAAAAAAGCCAATTCCATTTCCTTTCCCTTTCTCTTTCACAGCTTAAAATCTTTTTTAGGAATAGTATTAGTCTTTAAAATTCAGGTTCCAGGTACCTTAAATAGATGTTCTCCATTCAACCTGGTCAGTCAAACTTTCTCTTTTAAACTTCCTCCTGCACAATCTTGTCCGGTCGGGTTCTTCTTTGAGATGGCCATTTCTGACCACCACTGCAACCGTCTTTGGGAAAGGGAGTGATGGCTAGCCGAGGAGGAGAGATGCGGCTCTCCTCAACCCCGCTGATGGCTCCCCCTTCTTCACCACCTCTACGGGGTGGCTTCAGCCCCAAATCCGGGTGGCTCAGAGCGCTCCAGCGGCGAGCACGGATCAAAACCATGGACGATCGCAATTTCGGTCTATCGCCGAAGAAGCCCAAACCGGAAGTCTGAAAGTGACTGGTTTTATACCCTCCGTTGGGATTTGAATTTGAGCTTGTATTCTGATTGGTTGTCAAGACTCCCATGGGGCCATGCAGGGGCAACTCTGTAGGCTGTCCTGAGTCCCAGGCTTGGTTGAACCTTGCTGAATGATGATGTAATGAAAAGGGCTTTGGGCAATTCATATAGCTCTACCTGGAGATCTTTGTTATGTAAAATATTCTGGCCCAGGCCTTAATAACCCACCCATTAACAAAGGTGGGGGTGAGTTTCTGCTTCTGAATTTCTACTCTTTTTAGGGGAAATATTCTGCCTTTTTAATATTTCCTAGGATATTTCATTTTTCTAGTAGGGTGGTGCTAACTTCCTACACTAGGAACAACATACTACAGGTCTGAAGAAACAGTATCTGCAGAGTAGAAATGATAAGTCTGAAATGCAGAGCTGCTAATAATGAGCCTACATTGATATAAATGAAATGTTGAAATTATGATGTGGCTAAATTCCCAACTCTATCTAGAAATCTCCCATGATGGATTTCTTATTTGCTTATTTACATATCAGCTTTGGATGTTCATTAGTCAGCAAAAGGCTAATCAGTTCAGGGATTATTGGAGTATCTCTTAATAATTTGTTGTAGAAAGTAAGATTTTTTTTATTCCCATTTGTTCAATAATATCAACAGCATAGCTTTTTTTTCTACCCTTACTTCCAGTATTAAACTATTGAAAAAAAGAAAGTGTCATCAGAAAAACAGGCCTTGATTTTTGTGAAATCTATATATATATAAGTGAAATATCACTCGCACATCATCACAAATTATCCAAAACTGTAAAGCCTACAAACTTGAAATTTGGCATGTATGTTCCTCTCGGCTTCTAGGTGCTCACTAAGAAAGGGTTTTTTGGAATGACCATCAGAGCATTAGTATTTCGTATATTATTATTAACATGCTCTGATGCTAATGGGTTCTACTCCCCCTACCCACCTGAAAAGAAATATCTTCCAAATGCTAAACACAAGCAGAGCAAAGGAGTTTCAGTTTTAGTTTCACAGCACCAAGCAGCTTTAGTACAGAACAGTTGAGCTAGGCCATGCCCAGGCTCCTTGCTGTCTCCTTCTTGCTCACACAGAGAATACTGTTTCAGTTTCCAAACAGCCCTCAACTCTCTCACACACTGATAGGACACTAGCCAGATGAATACCAATGGATACTGGTAGGCAGAGGCAGATTTTTCCTCCCCTTATTTTCCTCCCCAAACTAAGCCCAACCACATAATTTTGTAGCGAAGCATTGGTATCAAGCTAATATATATATATTTGTTTTCTGAGGTTCTCGCGGGTACTTGTATGTGGATCTTTGGTTATTCAGGTTTTCTCCCGCGTAAAATTGGAAGTATCTAGGCAACGTTTCGATGAAGTCTCATTCATCATCTTCAGGCTTGTGTCTTCGGCTCTGTGCTTCTCAGAGTAATGTGAGCTTGCAGCTGCTTCTTCCTTTTAACTGCTAGTGGGGGTGTGACTTGATTGGGTGGGGGCTTGGCTGTGTTCTGATTGGGTGGGGGTGTGTTCTCACTGGTTGGGGGCCTGGCTGTGCTCTGATTGGCTGGGGGGTTGGCTGTGCTCTGATTGGCTGGGTGTGTTCTGTTCAGGTGGGGGCTTGGTTGTGCTCAGGTTAGTCTTAGTTGCTGGGGAACACAAGAACTCAATCAAAAAAGAAGAACCGACCTCTTCCCTGGTCCAACACCTCAAAGCCACAGGACATGAGATTGACTTTAAAAATACCAGAACTATCGCCAAAACCGAACACTTCAACAACAGAATAATCAGAGAAGCCATAGAGATAGAAAAATGCCCACACAGCATGAATAAATGAGATGACACCTCCCGCCTACCAGCCATTTGGAAACCCGCCCTCATGAACAGACGAGTACCTAACATGAAGAATGACACCAGACCCACACCCACGAGGGTCACACAAGATGCTACCACCACACTTCCACATAGAAAGCAGACTCACACCCACACAGAAGATGAGACACGACCACGGACCAGAAGCCGCACCGCAGCTGCATCACTACCCGCTTCAAACCCCTCCGACTCATACATGAAGCAAACTGACGCCCACCATGAAGATGCGGCATGACCACGAATGTGAAGCCAAACAGCAGGATCACAGCTCACCAGCTCAAATCCCCCAGCAACTAAGACTAACCTGAGCACAACCAAGCCCCCACCTGAACAGAACACACCCCCAGCCAATCAGAGCACAGCCAACCCCCCAGCCAATCAGAGCACAGCCAGGCCCCCAACCAATGAGAACACACCCCCACCCAATCAGAACACAGCCAAGCCCCCACCCAATCAAGTCACACCCCCACTAGCAGTTAAAAGGAAGAAGCAGCTGCAAGCTCACATTACTCTGAGAAGCACAGAGCTGAAGACACAAGCCTGAAGATGATGAATGAGATTTCATCGAAACGTTGCCTAGATACTTCCAATTTTACGCGGGAGAAAACCTGAATAACCAAACTCGAAGCCAAACAGCAAGATCACAGCTCACCAGCTCAAATCCCCCAGTAACTAAGACCAACCAGAGCACAACCAAGCCCCCACACCTCCAGCCAATCAGAACATGGCCAACCCCCCAACCAATCAGAACACAGTCAAACCCCCAACCAATGAGAACACACCCCCACCCAATCAGAACACAGCCAAGCCCCCACCCAATCAAGTCACACCCCACTAGCAGTTAAAAGGAAGAAGCAGCTGCAAGCTCACATCACTCTGAGAAGCACAGAGCTGAAGACAGAAGCCTGAAGATGATGAATGAGACTTCATCGAACGTTGCCTAGATACTTCCAATCTTACGCGGAGAAAACCCGAATAACCAAAGATCCATATATATATATATATATATATATATATATATATATATATATATATATATATATATATATATATATATATATATTTCATATATATATGTGTATTCAGCTTGTTATTCGGGTTTTTCCCCGTCATTAAGTATGCTTTAAAGTTGTAGCGTTTCAGAATCCAGTCTGCCCACTCGCCATCTTCAGGCTGGTGCTTGATCGACTTTACGTAGTGCCAGATTTGATTGCAGCAGCTGCAGAATATTTTTCTTCATCCTGATTTGGGTCTTCTGTGTTTTTGTCTCGGTTTGCTGTGTTCTGCATGATTGGTATCTCTAATATCTTCTGTTCGGGCTATTTTTGTATCTTGATTGGCAGCATTGTGGCTTTATAGTTTGTGCTTTTGGCTCAAAATGAAACCCAGCTTAACTAATGATAGCGTTTACGGCCAAGCTGCACTAAAGGCTCCATTAAAGCAACACAATGCCAGCCAATCAAGATACAGGCCAAAAACAGACAGAAGATGTTAGAGACACCAATCAAGCAGAACACAGCAAACTCCGAGACCAATAAACACAGACCAAGACTCCCAACCAATCAGGATGAAGAAACCATTCTGGCACAAATTGGGCCCCAAATTCAAATCTGAACTACTGTAAAAGTCTGACTCAGCCAGACACAATACAGAAGCCTGATGATGGCAGATGAGATCTGCTGAAACGTTGCTACAACTTAAAAGAACAACTACAATGACGTGGGAAAATACCCGAACAAAGCTGAATAACATATATATATATATATATATATATATATATATATATATATATATATATATATATATATATATATATATATATATATATATATATATACACACACATATACATATACATATACATATACATATACATATACATATACATATACTTAGATGTACTCTCTTCTTTTGCTTGAATTATTTGTGTGTTACCTGTGAGCTCTGGTTTTTAATTTGCTGCCATTGAATGGACCTAGGGGTTGTAGTTAAAAAGCAAATGAGATCTCACAGTTTGAAAAAGTCTACTTCCACAGCCTGAAGGAATTAACAAACCTAGAACAGTGTCTCTTTCAGAAATATTATGAAATATGGGGAATAACCTGCCAAAGTTAACATTCTGCATGTTGCATGCCATAGGTAATATATTTCAGTTTAAACATTTATTTAATCACCTAAGGTATCTTTATTTTAGCCCATAAATAATTCAATATTGTTGCTGTTGTTATTGCACACAATGCCCTTGTGAAGTCATCAGTTCCACAGTAGTACTACAGAGAAATGTCCCTGGCAAAGTTTTCAGTGGCAAGGTTTACTGTAAGTAGCCTCCCATAAAATTATCTTCTCCAGATGTTTCTTGAATATTCTCAGATTGGTAATCCAATACATCTGGAAGACAAAATCTTGGGGATGGTTGACATAGAGAGAAGACCTGAGGATAGTGAAAGTATTGTAAAACTGAGAAAATTGTTTCATTCCGATTTGCGCTATAATAATTCTTTTTTTCCTAGAAAGTATCTTGGCAAAAGCAAAAAAAAAAAAGCAAAAATTCTTAAATGTAGCCAACTACTATAACAAGAAATAATATCATCACCCCCAGAAAGTGAATATGAGAGAAATGCAGACTTTGGTTCCTTGTTAGTGAAAGAAACACTGTCTATGGTAGTTGCTTTTCAAACTCTGTTTTTCATATATTGAAATACATTCTGTACTTATGGTAATCTTTAGCAAGTACTTAAATTAAAGGGGTATTTTTTCTGTCTAAATGTATTCTCTCTCCTGGTCTCTATTGTACCTATGCCATTTTTCTTTCATATTTTTTTTAATGGGATATGTTGATCTTCCCTGTGTCAATATTCCTCCAGCAGTAACATTTATTTCCATTCTGCAGTTGTATCCATTCCACTTCTCTAAATACATGTGCTTAAACTACAAAGGCTTCATAAATAAGCAGTCTTATTTTGCACTTCTAAAATTAATATTTGTAAGAGTAATCTGTGAGAACGTTACTTCATTATACAAACAGAATGTTTGTGTCTGAAATAGTTTAATTTTTTCAAGAAATGCATTTGCAGACTAAATTCAGTGATGGCTCCTCTTTCTACAGAGATCTGCTTAAAATGCTATGTATATTATCTCAGCCAAGCAGAGGCTTTATTCATATTTGCTCTCAACATTGCAAAGAATGCCAGTATTCATGGAGGAAGAACTATTCCTGTAGGTACATGTAGTCGGATAGAAAGGCAAGCCAACATTACAATCATTTCTTTTTAATGGTGTTGGATAAGAGCACTTTAATAGGAAGTATAAAAACACACAAAAAGGGGCATTGTTGCTAATTATATTCATTGTCAGGTAATGTGTTGTTTTGTCTACCATTTCTACAATAGATCATAGTAGGGCTGCCACTTTCCCTGGATTCACAGAAGACTCTGCTTAGCATTACTCTCATTATAGAGCTATATATATGGATATTTGTTATACGTCAACACTCAATGCTATTGAATGTGGAGTTTATTTAGTTTGCCTTGCTAGTATTGATAGGGATATGATTTTTTTTTACTTAAGGGGAAACTATTGAAGAAAAAATCCATATCTCCAGCAACAGTGGCAAGCTACTATATATAAACAGAGAACAATCTGGTTATGAACCAACTTATTTATTTCACATCTATCTGTCTGTCTGTCTGTCTGTCTGTCTGTCTATCATGTGATCTTTTAACATGGCATCAAGTATATTGTCTGTAACAAAACATTTTTTTCATGCTTTGATTTCTTACAAGTAATTCTAAAAACTTTATCTGAAATGGCACTAATCTAACAATGTCAAGAACTTTTGGGATTTGCTAATTTTGTACCAACTTTTTATTCTCATGTTAAAGGAAATAACTTATGTCATAGGAAAGAAATACTGGAAATTGAAATGGTAGATGTCAAGGAAGTTGTAATTACATGATTTTTATGGATACATTCATTTCCATCCATCCATCAAAGTCCAAAGATAAAAATATTATTATGACCGATAAGCTTTTATACTACTGGAAACAATATTTTCATTAAGCCACTATTTTAACAATAGAATCCCGGGGAACCCTCTCTACAAAAATCTGGATTAATTCAAATCCACAAATGACACATTTTTACCACAGAAAAGTAGTGTTAATATTGAGGACCTTATCATGCAAAGATCATGTATAATCTCACTTTCTCCTTATATGTTTAATGAGGCTCATTCATGTGATAATATACAATACTCCAGCATCACCATCCTTAGAACATTATTTGGACAATTTTACAAGCTTGTATAGTAACAATTAAAGGTAGGAATCTATGAAAAAATATTTATCAGAGTTTGGATAGTCTGCCCTTTTTCTATAAGATCCAGGAACTAGCTCATACATGACATGTCCAATGGGGAAGCAACACAGTTTTAGATTTTTATCTCTTTTGGAAAATGTGTCAAATACCTGTCTGTCAACCAGGTAAGTAAAGGATGGGTTATTAATGGCAGGTGCATTCTTTACATGTATTTAAAGTTGTCATACATCACTTGTCCTGAAAGCAAGTACTGAGGTTGCTGTATTAGCTTCAAGGGTGCTCTTGCTGCTGTCGGAGTGAGCTGCAAAGAAAGTGTAACATTTAAACATCTACTAAAGCAGCCTTTACTGGCCTGGGATCCTCCACATGTGTTGAACTACCATACTGTTCCAAGAATCTTCAACCAGGTGTGTTTTCAACTTGGAGGCTGTCCGACTGAGAAAAAATATTTCCTATATTCCCACTATTTTAGGATAATAATGGGAATAGAGCAGGACACTAAAATAGTAGGTTAAATTAAAATGGCAGTCTGGACATATCTAAGAGGAACAATTGTTATAGAGCCAAAAAAAAACACCACAGTTTCCCCACGAGATTCTAAGCTACTTGGGCCCAGACCAAATGATTTTTATAACATTTCTTTGAAATATCATGTTTTTAAAGTCATGTGACAGAATGATTCTGGAAAACTCATCTCCTGGTAACTGTTCCTAACCCTTTGCAATATGTTATACTCTGGTGAGCTTTTCCAACATTCTTAATGTTGATTTTGACTTTTTTTCCCTTCCAGGGACCTAAATTATAATGAGCTGATGGAATTTCCAATGGCGATTAAGTCACTCAATAGACTTCAAGAGCTGTAAGACTTTTATTTTCTTTCTGTAAGAATAATGTTCAAACAGATCATTTGGGCTCAACTCTAATGTGGGCAAACTACCATCCCAAACCCTAATGGGCATTCTTTCACCATTTCTCCATAATTCTGCTTGATCATACCCAGCATGGCAGTAAATGTTTCACAGGCATCATTCGTGTATTGTAAAACTTCCATACAGTTAATTACCAGCAGGGAATCTGCTGTGAGCTTTATCAACAATGGCTTTGACCCCAGTGATGACATATGTACACGCTTATAAGTCTGGATAGAGCCATTAAAAGCACATAGGACTGACAGGGATATACTTTTCTTTTTCCTTGACTAATTTTTGCTGTTCCTGCTGTTTCTCTGTTCCCAGAAAAAGTTTTGGGCTTCTAATTATTACTTTCAGTAGAATTTTCTTTTCTACCTCACTGAAGTCCATTCATTCTTTTATGACATGGACAATTTGTGACATCTCAAGCAAGGTTCATGCATTATGAGTAGATTTCCCATGCATTAAGGTATATCCACATGCTCCTAATTGTGTGGATTATGCTTCCACTTTCTGCATTCCACTCAACTGGAATACTTGAGTTGTCTTGGTGACATGAAATTACGCTGCTCCCAAGATACAGATGTAGATTCTTAAGTTTACATTGTTGACTTCTTTGAGCAAAGAGGATGTCTCTTGTACTTGATAATCCATACTCTAATGATAGAACTTCTGATTTCCATATGATACTAGACAATTGCTCTAATTCAGATTGGTATTTGGTTTACAATTTTTATTTCCTATTTCAATCTCATAAACTACACACACAAACACACTTATATCATGGAGTAGCTTGAGGATTCAAACACAATTTTTGCTTTCATGCAAGATACATGAATTGCTTATTTGACAAATAAAATAAAATTATTAATACATTTGCATGTTCATGCAACTGGGAAGCATGATTTATATCAGCTTCCAGCCATGTGGATTCAGCAAAGAGAAATCTGTCCGTTTGTCCCATTCGATCATTATTCATGCAGCTGTGCAATAAATTTTAGTTTTCCTACTGTGTTTCTTTTAATCATCCTAGCATTTTTGTTTGTTTGTTTAAAGGGGCTTCCATAACAACAACATCCAGGCTATTCCAGAGAAAGCATTTGCTGGAAACCCTGTACTTCAAATTATGTAAGAAACAGCACCATAAAATTCAAGGCCATTTGTTGATCCCCAGTGTTCCAATTATATTTGCAAGTAATATAAGCATTCATACTAATCCTGATGATACCAGAATGGCAAAATAGTATTGTGATATAAATAACCTAATAGTTCACTTATATTGAGATAGTGATAAAGTGATTGATAAAGGTGATATTTGTGTCATGACATTGCAGTGCCTTCATCATTTGCTTTCCTCCTATGGACATCTCTGTGCGTGAGAGCCCCAGAGAGAAGAAGGAAGGAAGGAAATGATAAAACCTGCATGACAATACCCTCATGCAATTACTGCCAGTTATGAGATTTGATTTAGACATCAGGATGCAAGTATTTATTTGCATAATGATGTCATCAAATTCATATTGTCATTTTGGCATCATTATGCTTTGCTGCAGATGTTGTTATGTGTGTGAATGTGTTATGTCACTGATTTCTAAGGCAGAAAGATACTGCCAAAGTCCCCATTTCTGACCCAAAATGCATATTTTGCCTACTCAAATTCTTTCACACTCAAGAAGCAGGCTAACTGCTCCCATTTGATATCAGATGCTAACTCAGCACACATTGCCTTCTGATGTTGTTCTATTGCATCTCCCAGCATCCCTTTCCTCAGAAATGCAGATTCAGACAGCTGTGAGTTTTGGTTGAACAACATCTGGAGAACCATAGTTTTCCCATCCCTGTTCCAAAAAACATAATCTTTCAGGAAAGTGAAAAACTGAAAAAGCATGTTTGCACATCATCTTTAGCAATGCCACCTCACATAAATCTTTGTATCTTCCTATATCTGGAAAAGTACCAGTATTCTGCACTGTTTTACCTAAAAACAGCTGTTGAACCAATTATATATCCATTTCTACTGGGATAACAGAGCATTATGTGAGTTTAGAAACTGGGGGGTGGGGAGGGAGGAAATCAAAGGAAAACTTTCCAAATCATCTCTGTGTTGTTTTCTTAATTTCTTTCAAATACATGAGTACATTATAGTTTTGGAAAATTTGCCATGATGCCAAGGAGATGTTCACATGCTATGTGGTAAATATCTTTTCATGTAACACCAATCATTCATTGAACAGTCTTCCCACTAACTATGCTGGTTTGGGCTATCCTGAGCCCTTGAAGAAGTAAAGGATGGTGTGAAGTATGCTTTTCCTCCCTCTCCTGCAGGACTTTAACCCAGGCTGGAATCCATTTGCTTCCTGGAGGAATGTGTCAGCAGTTGGCCAGCCTACGAGTTCTGTGAGTTATAAGTGCATTTTGTTTTCTTCAGGATTTGGGGAATTGCCTTTATTACCAATACGCTGTTCACAGGTCTTTTGCTGAACAATCACATATAAGGGCTCTTTTGTACAGTTGTGACAAGAGTTTCATTTGCCTTCTTTGTTGAAGAACTGATAATAAGAGATTTGTATGATTGTATCTGTGTCCTTTTTCAGATTGCTTGCATAAATTGAGAGCCCTGATTGCAAAAAAAAAAAAAAAGCAAGGATGGGGGTAGAGAGGGGAAAAAATCATATCATCTAAAATGCTTTAGTGCAAGTTGATGGAAACCCTGCTGCAATTGAGACACGGGGGCTGTAGAATAAGAATCTAGCACTTGAACATTGCCAGCACACAAACAAAGGTGTTTAAAGTGATGTAATGGCATCGCATTTATTAATATTTGGGGTGTGTCCCTGGTGAACATTTTTTATTTATTCTATTGTTTTTAAGCTATGTTATTTTGAACATCGCTCAGAAATACCTTACATAAATGGAAGCACATGAAAGCATATGTTATGTTACCCTAACATGTGGGGACAACATATGTTCGTCATCTTCTAAAGCAGTGATGGAGAACTTGCAGCAGCTTTCCACTTGTTGCTGGACTGTCCCTTAATATTTGGGCTATTATTGAAGGGCTTCAAAGCCCTCTGCTGCCTTGGAGAAACACTAGATAAGAGTTGTTTAAAGCAGCGGGTTGTTTTTTAAAAAATTAAATTGTGCGTAATAGACAAGTTAATAAGAAATGGATCACAGTAATCAAAGAATAATATCAGAAACCGGATAATGCAATGAATAAAAGGAACAGTGCCAAGCATTAGTTGGGTACAAGAAGGTTTACCTGTCTGTGGAGTTTCCTGCTTCCCCAGCTGCATAGCCTAAGGTCATGCACTACCTTCCTGTGTACCATATGCATGCCAAGAGGGCCTTTAAGAAGACTGACTTTGTTCTAACCTTTGTTATTTTCCACACAGTGAGCTTGCGCACAATCACATTGAGAAACTGCCCAGTTTTCACCAGTGTCAAAAGCTGGAAGAAATGTAAGTGTAAGCTTTGCTGTGAAATTCCCACATCCAAGATACTGAGCATCTGGTGGGTATGTGTGAACAACTGAGAGGTTAAACCTGGTATACAGTGACCTAGTCAGGACTCCTCTGGAAGTTTTATATCACAGAGATTGCGGGTGGGGGACATTCTTCCTCTCTTCCTATCACTCTCTGTCCTCCCACCTTCCTCTCTTATTGTGTCCAGTAGATCACATAAAAGCTTGAATTAATCTTTGTATTGTTCTGGTGCTGAAAATAATGGGAGCCTCCAAAATATTGAGTTTGAGTTACAAAGGTTACAGTGAAAGCAAGGCATGAAAGCACAGAGTCCCCAGTGTTTTCTGCCTGTTCCCTTTAGATATGGTATTCTTGTGGATGAGAATATCATCTGGTGTCATGGAGCTCTCCAAGCTCCATAGCAGGAGCAGATGTTGAAGAGGCCTGGGAACTCTCAGTAAAAAGAAATGTTGTTACTTGTACGCTTTTGATTTGAATGGTGCACTGCCCCAAGCCTGAGGCTGTTCAAAGGGAAAAGGGTGGGAGAGGATTGGGTGGGTATGTTCCTTGACCCACTTTCCCCTTGAAATTTGAATCCCATGCAATTCTTAATAGATGTAACCTTCTTCGCAGAAGTGCTTTCTTCTTTTGCCAGTGAAGCAAGTTTTTTTCTCTCATTGCTGCCTTTCTGTCTTTGCAGTGGCCTTCAGCACAACTGTATCCACGAAATTGGAGCAGACACCTTTGGGCAGCTCACAGCCCTCCACTCCCTGTAAGTACAGCCAGCAGGGAAGCTCTCAGGGCTTTCTGTGATAAAAGAAAAGAGTCAGGAGATTGTGAACTGAGTAAGGCTTTGTGCTCTTGACAAGATTACAGGCTCAATTATATAAAGAATTCTTCAAATAAGTTGGCCTGCTAGTCCATGGTCACCCAACATATGATCCCAATGCAGTTAAGCATAGAACCAGGCCTACAAAAGCACTCTACAAAATGAATTTAAAGTATGAACACAAAATTACAGTGTCTCTCCAACCTGGTACTTTCCAGAAATGTTGGATTATAATATTATGTCCCCCTGACTCTGCAATCACTAGCCAGCATGGCTAATGATTGCGCTGGGTAGGCATTTGGGGAGTGAAAATCCTACTCATCTGGAAGACATCATACTGGGGAAAGCTGCCTTTGTTGTGTCATCTCTCTCACACACACTGAAAAAAACTATGATATGATACCTTTTTCAAAATCACAAACAGGAGGAGAAACTGATGCACATTCTAAAATATTTCCATTTTTTTTAATCTACAAAATATTTAATGAACAAGATTCACCATTAATCTGCCTTGCTAGCCTGTCAACTATTTTAACTGCTCTGCAAAAAGTAGTTATTTGCCAATTCTTTTAACCTCAATGCCCGGAGTGTTGATTTCTGCCCCTTTCCCTATACCAGTTTCCTGACTAAAGATTTTGGAAAATGGGTTAGAAGATATTTTAACAGACCACATGACTTTATTCAAATGTGCATAGAGGCACACAATCTCATATACACACTAGAAGTCTAAAGTTTGGAAACCAGGAAAAATGTTCCGGTTTCTAAGAGCATTTTCCAAATGAAATAATAGCAGAAACAAAAGTGCCAACAGCGGACAACTTGTGTAAGCCGCCATGTGGAGAATTACTTCCATGTTCATTGCTCCTTATGCTGCCATATTGTTCTATTTGGGCTGAAAATATTTGGATGCCCACTAGATGACAGTAAATTATCTATCAGTCACCAAACTTTTGAAGACTATTTGTGGTAGCCCTGAGTTAAGTACCATACATGAACTAGGAAAGGCAATGGCCTATGGAAAGCAATAACTATATAGATGGCATCATATAATTAGGCCACTTTGATACTTCCTGAGTTTTCTTTCATTCATCAAATCTGGGGCACTTGCAGGTGTAATGAGAGATGGGGATGGAAAAGAAGATCTCCTCCATCTCCTCACTGAGAGAGAAGTCTATCATTAATTATCTATTAACTGGAAATAATTTTGCATGCAAAGGGCACAATTGGGAATAAGAAGTCTTTGGAATTTCTGAAAGCAGCTTTGTTATATAAAGGGTTTTTTCCACCCATAAATTATTTGGCCACCTCAAATAGCTTGTTATGTTACCAGATACTTTGTATTTGTAATTTCTTTAAATAAAAAAAAAACATTCCCTACTACATCTAAAACCCAGTGCCGGGCAATTTTGCCACTGGTTATACCAGCACAAGCTGATAGGAATTGTGATTTAAGGTTTAGATGGTACTGTGTGCCTTCCTCTAATCAATGTCCTTCACAGCAGATTGCAAATATTACATAAACCAATTGTATAAACTGTATAACGTAAGTGTTTATGTTGTACACAAAGTCAGGTAAGAAAGTATGGCTGCTAAAAATGGGTTTCCAACACAGTTTATTTTTATTTATTTATTTATTTATTTATTTATTTGATTTGCCAATTGTTTACAAGATAATAAGTATAAATGTATACATAGTTGTGAATACATGAAATGGTTACATACAAGAAAAATAAAAGAATAGGAGAAACAATAGGACAGGGACGGTAGGCACGTTGGTGCGCTTATGCACGCATAATAAATTTTACAATAAATTTTACAATAAAGACATGTGTGATTAATAAAAACAGATATTCTGCAAAAGAAAAGTTATCCATAAATCTTCACACAAATGTGAATTTCTCTGAGCACAATTCAGGAATTCTCAGAAATTTCCTTTGACTTTCAAGAAGTTGGAATTCCGATAATTAAAGTGAACATATGGGTTTTTGGTTATAATGGGTAACTGTGCAAAGCAGCAGGATCAGCACCTATAGTCTTATATTTGACCCCTCTAATGCCTTCTAAATATGTTGGATTATAATTCTGATAATTCCCAGACAACAAAATTGATTAAATATATAAAAACCAATTATTGTGAATAAAATTGCTACCTAGAGAGCAGCAAGTTGGAAAAAACTAATATAAGCATATTTCCCATCACAATATGTATTTTGCTTTGCAGAGACCTGAGTTGGAATTACATTCAGTTTATCCACTCTGAAGCTTTTCTGACGCTTCATTCCCTCATCAAGCTGTAAGTTATATTGCATAGGACAGATATATGCTCTCCGTGGACATTTAAGCCTGGGGGTGATTGGGAAATGTCTCACAAGAAGGCTATGGCAAACCACTTTGATTTTTTTAAAAAAAATTAATACAAAAACTTTATTACATATTTAAAAGATAAATACAAAATATAAAATACAAAACTTTTCATTAAAAACAAAAAACACTATACACATTACACATTAATTATATGGTGCTTATGTATCAAATATTATTCTAATACTTATTTCATATATCTGGTTATTACTCATACTTTAACCTCTTAATGCTATTCCTTCCTTATTTATTTACTCGCTGGTTTCTGTTGTTTATCGATTTGTACCAGTTTTCCCAGACAGTATAATACTTTGAGTCTTCCTTTTCTTTTAATTTTAGAGTAAGCTTGTCCATTTCAGCGCAATCGTAGACTTTTTGGATTATTAAACTCTCTGTTGGCATAAGGTCTCTTTTCTAACACTGTGCAAGTGATAGTCTTGCTGCAGTAATTATATGCAAAATTAAATATTTTATTTCTTTTGTGTATTCACTTTTTATTATTCCCAATAAAAACATTTCTGCTTTAAGTTCTAATTGAAAGGTCATAATTTCTTTTATCCATGTTCGTATTTTTGCCCAATATTCCTTACTTTTCAGGCAAAGCCACCATACGTGGAAGAAGGTGCCCCTTGTTTGTTTGCATTTCCAGCAAAGTGGACTTAAGTTGGGATACATATTGGCTAATCTTGAAGGGGTCAGATATCATCAATAACACATTTTATATTGATTCTCTTTATATACTGTCAATTTTGTTATTTTGTAATTTTTTTCCAAGTTCTTTCCCAATCCTCCAAATTAATATTATGTCCTACATTTCTTGCCCATGCTATCATTGGGTGCTTCACCAATTCCTCTGCCATTTCAAACTCTAATAAATAGTTATACATTTTTGAAATTACTTTTTCTTCTGTACCCTCTAGGAGTTTATCTAATTGACTTGGTTTTACTTCTATTCCATATTCTTCCACATCTTTTTTATACCTTGTTTTTAGCTGAAGGCACACCAATCTATATTCAACCCTAGGTTCCTAAGGTTTTGATTTGTTTTTAACATTCCTTGGGGGTCTAAAACATCATAGTATTTAGCCATTTTTCCAATTCTAGTGCATTGGGTTGTATCGATGCCTCCCATCCTGGAATTTTTATATAATGTTTATTTTTAATATCTCACCATATTTGCAGTAATGAATCTTGAATTGCATGTCTATGGAAATATGTTTGAGTCTTATTTCCTGGATTCCACATGAAGGCATGCCACCCCACCCAGCCTGCAAATCGTGTCCTTCTGAAGTTAAGGTTCTTTTATTTCTTAAATTGGCCCATTCTTTAATCCACATTAGTCCTGCCACTTTGCAATATATCTCCCAGGCAGGGAGTCCAAATCCACCTCTGCTTCTGTTATCCTGTAATGCACTCAATTTTATCCTTGCTCTTTTCCTTGCCCAAACAAATTTCATTGTCACTCTATTTAAATCCGTAAATAATTTTTTATCCAATTTTATGGGGATTGTTTGGAAGAGGAAAAGTAGTCTTGGTAAAATATTCATTTTGATGGCTGCAATTCTCCCTAACATCGATAGCTGTATTTTCTCCCATTTTTTAAAATCTAAACCACTTTGATTTCATTGCTAAGTAAATTATATGGACATATCAACTATTGTAGCGATTTGGTGATTAGCTTGTCTTAAGGGTGTCTTTCCCTTTTTTCATTCCTTAAACACAAATGGATGATTAATGGGAAAGATATAAAATGCATGAACAGAAGGAGAAAAAAGAAAAATCTGTTTGGTTTCTTTAAAGATGGCTGAAAGTAGAGGACCAGGTACACAAACGGAGTTCCCTAGGTTCAAGGAATCATGACAAATTTGGATAGCCTGCATAGAAATAGCAAACTATTAAGCTTCATCTTCTAAGCTGGAAATATTTGGATATAATATTGATATCTTATTGATTGCAATGAGATATCCAAGTCTGGTTACACTGCAATCATAAGTAGTAGTATCAGAGTCTGTAACAGGGAAAAAGCAAGGCAGAGCTGCCAAAATGATGGACTAAACTACAATGTAGTTTCCTTTATTGGACATAATCACAAATATAGGAATATATGCTTTTTTACAAAAAAATGTATAGGTTCTTTCCTGGGAGTTCATTGTTGTCCCTTGTTTTGCTTTATGAGTCTTTGTATTTTATCTATCTTAGTTACTGCATTTTGTAGAAAATTGAAATATAAAGATACTAATGTAAGCCAAAGGTGTTAGTAAGCCACTAGTTCTATAAAAGCTATGATTATAAGGTGAGTAGCCATCAGAGACTAATAAAATGGTCTGCACAGTATAACAGATCATTATACTGATGTTTACCATGTTCTGCAATGTTAATGTGCTACAACCATGTATGAGACTAAAAGGAACAAATTAAATCTGTTTATAGAACCAAGCATTCATATTGCATTTCTAAGTTATCAAAAAACTACAGTATATCAGAGTTGGTATTCAGCAGGTTCTGACCAGTTCTAGAGAACCAGTAGTGGAAATTTTGAGTAGTTAGGAATACCACCTCTGACTGGCCCTGCCCCCATCTATTTTCTGCCTCCTGAGTCCCAGCTGATCGGCTGGATCTTCTTTTGTTGCCCTGCATAGGAGAATGGAGCTGGAAAGCAGGTTAGTGGGGTGGGGAGGAAATGGGAATTTTACAGTGTCCTTCCCCTGGAGTGGGGTGGGAATGGAGATTTTATAGTATCCTTCCCCTGCCATGCCCACCAAGCCATGCCCACCAAGCCACACCACGCCCACCTAACCATGACCACAGAACCAGTAGTAAAAATTTTTGAATCCCACCACTGGAGAGAAGCTATTTTAATCTCCTCTCACCTTACAGGTTGGCACTCATAACTGCTTCTTTCCAAGGCCAAACCACAGATCAGACTTTTCCTGCCTGTCTCCATCCAGTACAAGCACAGCATAGTCCCAACTCATCACTGCTATTAATTTATTACCTCGTGTAGCCCAGGTTCTAAAAGACATACAAAAGCATAGGTATCAGTTTGCTCTTAATCCTGATAGAGACACATGCTTTAGACTTTCTTTCTTGGTTTATTCACACCAGTAGCCCAACAACTCACCCCAAAGATACTTATTAGCTTTAAAATAATCAAGAACCGAATGCAAAACTTAATTCAAGTAGCAAGTGTATAAAGGCTAAATCAAATGTGTTCTGAGATGCTGCTGCACTGAGTCCTCCAAGCCTCTTTCTATCTATTCCAATAGGTCCTGTGCTTTTGTTTGTCACAGGGATTTGACTGACAATCAATTGGTGATGCTTCCATTGGCTGGCTTGGGTGGACTGACTCATCTGAAGCTCAAAGGCAATCCTGCACTGTCTGAAGCATTCACTAAAGAAAATTTCCCCAAGATACGGTGGGCTTCGTTTCTAATTTCTGGCTTACCAAGGCCAAAACTTAATTTACTTAGATCTGTCTTTTGCTCTCTAAGTCTTTACTAGCACTTCCATATAATTCAGTTCAGCTAAAGGTTTGAGCAGTTGTAACTTCCTGCTTGCCCTCTGTGTTCATCATTGACTTGAGAAATTGATGAGCCATTGAATGGCTTGTCATGGGCATCATCCAAACTCACATACACAAAGGAATCAGCATGGTAACCTATCAATCTGATACAAAGAAAGCAGCCATTTAGTTATGATACAGGCAGCTAACACAAGGATTAGTTCTGGTTCTATAAGGAAACTGAATGTTCTCTGTATATCAGGGGTCCCCAACCGCCGGTCCGCGGACCGGTACCGGGCCGCGGAACAAGCCTTACCGGGCCGCTGGTTGCTGGGCGCCGCCATCTTTTTGGTAAAAAAGCAATTTTTCGTCAAAAAGATGGCGGCGCCAGCGCTTGGTGAGCTTTTCCGGGTAGAAAGCCATTTCTACCCGAAAAAGCTCACCAGAAGCGCTGGCGCCGCCATTTTGACGAAAAAATCACTTCCGGTGACATCACCGGAAGTGATTTTTCGTCAAAAAAAGATGGCGGCGCCCAGCTGACGCCGGAACCGGGCCGCGGCGCCCAGCTGACGCCGGAACCGGGCCACGGCATCGAAAAGGTTGGGGATCCCTGCTGTATATGCAGGAATATAAAGTAATAAACTATGCAAATATTTGCATAATAAGAGAGGGCATGAACATATATTTATTTGTGCCCATTTAATTGGTTTATCTTTCCCAAACAATCTTGGGAAATACAGTTCTATAAAAATGGGTGCTAGAAATTATCTGTCAGGAATCCTTAACCCTATCTGCAAAATTAGCTTTCAGAGAGAGGGAGTGATGGTTAAATTAATCAAGATTTACATATTTATACATACATGCATACATATCCAGAATCAAAAGAAGCAGTTTAGACAACGTAACAATTTCTTACCTTTACCAATTTAAATTTCTGACCCTGAAAAGTTTTGAATTGTCCGTTTACAATATAACATGATGCAAACTCATAACAAAGCAAAACCAAAAAATAAACATGAGAATGTAAGATAAAAAGGCTATGAAATACTGATGGTGAATAATTACATTTGAGTGGCTATCCAGAAATGTTCATTCTTCACTAACTTCCAAAAGGGTGTCACTTTTAATACTCTTGGCAAAGGTATCCTAAACAATTTTATTTTTGCACTTCGTGCTTCTTACTCATTGCCCTTTTTCTGTGTACTAGTTGGATTGACATGTATAGCATAATCTTAGTCTTCATTATTATACTACATGATATACTGAGAATGCAATAAGCATGACTATTGTGCTGGATGTCCATTAATAGACATTGGTCTCTTGCTATGTTTAGAATGATGGCCCTCTGTACCTTTAGTAGTTGTGTGAAAGGATTGATTGTTTACAAGTCTGCTTGACAAAATGTCCATGCAAAATGCCTTTCTACTGCGAGAGTGTTAAAGGGTCAAGATCTTTGATCTGAGAATTCTCCAGTTTAACTTTATCCCTTCCCGTGTACAATTTGCAAAAAAAAAAAAAAAAAGGAAAAAGCCAGCTTAGTTCCAAAATCTGTTTCTATGCCCATATGGTGCAGAATGGCAGTATATCATAACTGATCATCCTATGTTCTTCTTCATAGGGTCTTGGAGGTTCCCTATGCCTACCAGTGCTGTGCCTATGGAGCCTGTGGCAATTTCTTCAAAATCTCTAGTCAGTGGGACTCGGAGGACATGAGTCCTGAGGATGATGATGGCTACAAGAGGACCTTGGGACTTGATCATTGTAAGATCAAGTTTTGTTTTAGGTTGCTTCTGCCTTTTAGGCTTTCAAAATTTAAATTTGCAAAATCTGACATACAGCTTATAATAACAAATACTATTGAAAAGGAAAGTCTACCCAAGCTCTTTTTACATGTAGTCCTTGACTTATGACTGGTCACATAGTGACCATTTGAAGTTATAATGCCCCCCCCAGCTTCTTATGATCAACTTTTGAAGGTACAAAGCTGCACATGCGCACCCTGAGGTCACGTGATCACATTTTGGGACTTGTCAACCAGCTCACCTGTACGGCTGTTTGCAGCATCCCTCAGTTATTTGATTGTAATGGTTTATACTTTTTGTCAATTTCCAGCAAAAAAAAAAAAAGAACAACCCATGGATTTATTTAATGATCATAACATTTGCTTAATAACTGCCGCAAAAATATTGTAAAATTGGGTCCAGTCACATGGGGACGGTTTAATGACTGCAACAACTTACAAACCATAATTGTGGGCTCAACTACTGTCATAGGTTGAGGACTATCTGTATTTGGGGTATTTGTTTATTATTAGAAAGCCAGGTTGCTTAAAGCTAGAGACCAGGAGAGCATGAGCTGAATGAAGCCAGTTGGGTGACTTTGGGCTTGTCATTCTCTCTCAGGATTAGGAAGAAAGCAGTGACAAACTACTTCCAAAACTCTTGCCAATAAAACTGCAGGGACTTGGTCCAGGTAATTACCAGGAGCCAGTGAAGACGGTGCACATACACACACATGCATGCGCACATGCAAACACCTACAAACACATGGGAATTGAATGGGCAAGTGCTTAGGGGTAAAGGTAGACTTTCAGACAGGGCGGCCCGAAGGTGCTTAAAGCTTCAGAGGTCAGCCACGGCACCTTAGATGCTGGACAATTGGTTGCCAGCACACTATTACCTTGCCCCTATATTTGGTTCCTATTAAAAATCTGGCTAGCGCATTTTAGACTCCTTAATTTTTTTAGATGCTTTTTCTTAAAATAGCCCCATTGCATTCGTCAATATGAGTTGTACCCAGAGTGATGATGATTGTTGCTAAACCAGGTCAGTTCAGGCAGGGTTATAGTTGGCACTAGAGCCATACATGCTAATTTACTCCTAATTTTAGCTATTACCTGCAAATCCAGTGACAGCAGAGCTCAAAGTACTCTCTCCAATTGCCAATTTGTTTATGGAGAACCACAACTCTATCCAGAATAAGCTTTCTCTGCCTTATTTAAATGTCCTTTCAGCACAACCTTCTAGGCAGGTCCCTGGCAAACCAGACCAGTCCCTGGCAGACCAGAACTACTGGAATAGACAGTATACAGTTAATCCCCGACTTACATCCACAATGGTGATGAAAATTTCTATTGTTAAGCAAGGTAGTTGTTAAGTGAGTCGTGCTCAGTTTTATGAATCTTTTTGCCACCATTGTTAAGAGAGTCACTGCAGTTGTTAAATTAATCATACAATCATGAAGTGAATCTGGCTTTTGCAAAGTTTGCAAGTGGTGATCCCATGACCCCAGGAAGCTGTAACTCTTATAAATACATGCTGGTTGCCAAGCAACTGGATTTTGATCACATGGCCAGGGGATGCTGTGTGTATGTTGTAAGTGCAACGACTGATTATAACTAACTTTTTTCCATTATAACTTTAAATGGTCACTAAAAGAATGATTGCAAGCCAAGGATTACCTGTAAATGGCAATCACTCCCTCTGTACACTTCCACTCCTTCTGTAATGTATGTGACTAGTCTCAGACTTTTATCACAGCTTCTGTACAAGTACTTCAAAAGAAAGACTTAGATTCACTTCAGAAAAAAAAAAATCTATCTAACTAGACGCCTTGTGGCCGCTAGGTAGAAGATTTGTCTAGTACCCAAATCTTTCTGTGGTGGTGGGGGATTTCTATGAAGTTGCAAGTGATATGCAAAAACATTGATGGATGTATATGAATTCTCAAACCACCACATTGATTGATTATTTGCTGCATGACATGATTGCACAAACATGCAACACACACACACACACAAACACATACACACAGACACGATGACTAGACTGAGAGTGGACTTGAAAGGAGAAACTTATTTGATGCAGACGACTGAGAGGGGACTTGCTAACTCTTTCTCCTGTTTTTAAATCATGGCCTAAAGTATAACTGTCTTATCATACTGTGTTAATATATTATAATTATATTACAGCTATGCAAACAGTTCCTCAGATTTGGTAGATATGGTTCCAAGATTGAAGGGATATGTCTTTGCTTGCAATCTGGTTAATGGTTTCTGGGTTTGAGTAGAATTTATATTTAATTGGTAGTCTTGTGTTATCATAAACTTTCTCCATCTAGCCCCTTACTCTACATTTTTGGAGATAAAGGAATAATAATAGGAACTCTGGTGGCACAGTGGTTAGAATCCAGTATTCCAGGCTGACTCTGCCCACTGCCAGGAGTTTGATCCTGATGGGCTCAAGGTTGACTCCATCCTTCTGAGTTCAATAAAATGAGGACCCAGATTATTAGGGGCAATATGCTGACTCTGTAAACTACTTAGAGCAGTGTTGTCAAACTCATGTCATCACGGCAGCATCACATGACGTATCGGGACTTTTTTCCCCTTCACTAAACCAGGTGTGGGCGTGGCCAGCACGGGACACATCCAGCCCGTGGGCTGGGAGTTTGACAGCCCTGGCTTGGAGAGTGCTATAAAGCAAGGGTAGCCAACCTTTTGGACCTCGGGGACCACCAAACTCATAATTTTAAATCCCAGGGACCACTAACCGGTTCTGTGGGCGTGGCCTAATTTGTGGGTATGGCTTGGTGCTCATGTGACTGGCTGGGCATGGCTTGTATGTAAATATTATAAATATTTATATAAATATTGAATCTTTTATTTAAAAAAAAAAGAGCAACTTTTACCCAAAATCAGGCAAAGCAGGCAGGCAGATTGAGTTGCTCACAGAATCACAGATTCATTTAGAGATCTATCTATCTGCCATTGGCTAGCTCAGTCTGTCACTTAAAATTTACTTGCAAGCAAACTCACAAAATTAACTCACAACACACCATGTATGTAAATATTGATTTCTTTTATTAAAAAAAGAACAACTTTTACCCAAAATCAGGCAAAGCAGGCAGGCAGATTGAGTTGCTCACAACCATTTCCTGCTTCCTAGCTAATCTAAATCTCCCGGCACAGCAAAACACCTGATGGTTGGAAAAAGGAAAAATAGCAATTTAACAGGCGAGTTTGCCGGGTAAGGAGTGAGTGGGCGGGGCGGGTTCCCATGGGCCATGTGGGCGGCGGCGCAGCCTTGTGTTTCTGCGCAGCCTGGATTAATTGCTTTGGGGGAGTGCTCTGGGGTGAGATTTCTCTGCAGCCCACCAAAATTTTCTCCCGGCCCACCAGTGGGCTGCGGCCTACCATTTGGTGACCGCTCCTATAAAGCACAATGAAGCAGTAAAGAGCCATTGCTGTTTTTTAAAATAGGATATCTAGATATCTGCTCCAATTACCATTTTTCCCTAGTGTAGTTTGATTTACTGTATAGGAATGCTTTATGCCCATTCCTCACTCAATTCCTATGTCACCTGCTTTTGGGTACAAAAAACATAGTGTTTGCAGATAGTTACCTGATGGTTGGTGTAGTCATGAGTTTACTTACTTATTTAGCTTTATTGTCATTGCACCTCATACAACGAAATCAAACACCATCTTCAGCGCACATTATGACCATGACCATGAAACTGGCCACTTGCTGCACTCGGTCTCCATTGATAAGCAAGGGCTGGATGTCTGATCTGTTCCTTCTATAGTCCACTATAAGCTCCTTATAGCATGTTGATAGAGGGATTAATTTCCATTCTTTGGGAAGCAGAACTCCCACTTTGACTATTCCAACATGAGTATCATCACATTTTCTTTTGTGACCTTCCAGCACTACCAGTAACTTGGTGGTATCAAGGAGCACGTTAATGTATCATCTACAATGAAGTCTTGTGGTTCTGCATCTACTTGCCAATGCCTGGGAAGAAGGGTTTGCTCTTTTCTCTTCCTGGAAAATCTTTAGTTCAGCCACAGTCAGAGGTAGAAAACAGAGTTGATTCAAGCCAGTAAAAGAAGGGGTCTTACATATAGTGTGCATCAGACCATTGAGTTGCTATGCATTCAATAGCATACAAGGTTATTTTTTGCTTGCAAGTTCAATGGAAGCTCTGTATGTCTCCCTTTGTATAACTAGACTGCTTTTCTGCCAGGATGTTTGTGGGAAAAGAATATGCACCTTTTCTAAAACTGCTCCAAATCATGTTCTCAACACCTTCAAGAAAATAAACAGCAAAGTCTAGACTACTGGGCAACAGGTCCTTCTCTGGGTGCCAGCATCTTCCTAGTTCAGCTGAGGTGGATCTGGGTTTACCTTTGTAAGGAAGTAGCAGGGACTTGAAATTCAGTCTTTTATGTGTGTGTGTTAAACATCCTTGGAAATATTCGTGCTATTATGTGTTGTGTGAGTTTTCTTTTGAAGACAGAAAACTAACTTCATTGGAGAGAAAAATACTTAAAGGTAGGAGTTACATCATTTTATTGACAAAAGTAGCAAATCTACAGAGACAGCTTTTCATTCATTCCAGAATAAGGAAAGAAAGTTGCATCTGATGAAAGTCTGTACCTGGACTAGCACTGATGATGTAACTTAGTTTGGGTAATAAAACATTTGCAATAAAACAACCAAGCTCAGAGTGCACCAAGGATATCTTATTTCAACCCTGAACTACAAATATTCTCTTTATTGGAGTCTGTACCTGTGAAATATACCGTTCATTTTACTAACCTGTGTCACAGGAGTCACCTCTAGAATTGGACCTAAATTGTTGATGATTCAGGACTAGTGGTTAAACCTAACATTAAGAAAACTTTCCAGAAGTTTTCCAGAAGAACTGCCCAATGCTCTTATCATAAAATCTAAAGATTAGAAAATGTTCACAAGGCAACCTAGAAAATTAAATATGACATGCACAAAAATACTTTTTTAAATTAAAGAGCAAAATATGGTTCTAGTTTTCCTGGGATTTACTTAAAGAATTCTGAAAGTACTTTCTCTTCTGTTCTGACTTGGAATTATTCTAACATGCCCCTTTAGAACTAAGCAACAGAATTTCAGGGGGAGGGGAACTCCACAGAAATATCCTTTGATTCCTGCCAATTTGGTATTAATGGACATACTGTAGCTATATCTCCTTTAAGACTGCAACCTTTTAATGCTCTGCAGAGTAGTTATTTTATAGATGTAACTTGATAGAACTAATTTTTCAAACAAAGACAATTTCCTAATCTAGAAATGTGTTTTTATCCTTTTGTTTTTAACAATTATTATATATGTTTGGTTTATCTTCAGTTTCCTAGCATGTTAAGTCACAAACATATTTTTCCCAAGATGAGCTCTATGAGATACAGTAGTCATATAATACACTAGAGTTGATATTTATGTCACTTCAACAGTCATGGTTTTAAGAAAGTAAGAGAAATGTTTCATTCCCAGTATAAAAACAAATTATTAACATGCTTGTAATTCTTCCTTTCTTTATTACTGTTTAGATGACTTAGACCTGGATGATTTCCAGGCAGATCCTGATGATTCAAAACTACGTACCAACATCCAATGTACACCCAGCCCCGGTAAGAACATTATCAAAATACATACAATATAATTTACAACAATATCGGTGCTGTTAAAAATTACGGAGATTCTAAGTATCTCGACACATAAGCCCACAAAAGCCTGGAAATAAAAGTGGCATTAAAAAGTGCTATTGTGAAGGATAGGAGATGTATTTGTCACTGCATTAGGAATAATGCAATGGTAATGAATGCAACAATTTGACTACCTAGATAGATAGATAGATAGATAGATAGATAGATAGATAGATAGATAGATAGATAGATAGATAGATAGATAGAAAAAAGAAAGAAAGAAAGAAAGAAAGAAAGAAAGAAAGAAAGAAAGAAAGAAAGAAAGAAAGAAAGAAAGAAAGAAAGAAAGAAAGAAAGAAAGAAAGAAAGATTTAAACTTCTACAGTCATTCTGTAGGGAAAAAATCATGTCACCATAAGCCCTAAAACATACTTTAGAAATCACATACTAATGTCCCTAATCCAAAATGAAACCACACTTCGACTTAGCACAAAGTGTAAACAAGGCACCTGTAGAAATCAGAGATGAAAATAAGCAGGTTTTTCAATAATCTACAAGAGTTTTTATTCCTCTATTTATTTATTTGTTTCTTCCTACAATTAGTGGAAGCCAAATATAATATCCCAAATGAACTAAACTTTGATTGCAGCAATGACTTTAAAATGGTGAATTAAGACAATTTACCACGTCTTTGCTTTGTGCCTTTGGCCTCGGAACAGCTGCTCTCTGTTTTGGTAACCTTCTGTTGGCATCATCATCATCATCGTCATCTGTAAAAGCCTGTGAGGGGATATGGATGACATTTTTGACTGGGTGCTCAGCAGTCTTTGTGCCACTTATTATTGCAGTGGATTTTCCTTCTTTTTAGTAATTAGGCTCCTTCTTTCTTTCCAGGTCCTTTCAAGCCCTGCGATCATCTGTTTGAAAGTTGGGTCATTCGCCTGGCTGTCTGGTTGATCGTGCTGGTTTCTATGCTCTGCAATGGACTGGTTGCGGTGGTTGTCTTTGCCTCGCCAGGCTATCTGTCCCCAATCAAGTTTATCATTGGATCCATTGCTGGAGCCAACATGTTGACGGGGATATACTGTGCTATTCTAGCGTTTGTGGATGCAGTCACCTTTGGCCATTTTGCAAAATACGGGGCCAGGTGGGAGATGGGTGCAGGGTGCCAAGTGACTGGATTCTTGTCTGTTTTCGCTTCAGAAGCTTCCATTCTTCTCTTAACCCTCGCTGCAGTGCAGTGCAGCTTTTCAGTATCGTGCATGCGGACGTACGGAAAGACTCCTTCCTTTGGCACTGTCAAAGCAGGTGCCCTAAGTTGTCTGATCCTCTCTTCAGTGGCTGCAATGTTGCCCCTCTTCTCCATTGGGGAGTATGGAGCGTCCCCTCTCTGTCTGCCCCACCTGCTTCCTGATGGAAAACCTTCCATGTTGGGTTTCATGGTAGCTTTGGTGCTGGTGAATACACTTTGCTTTCTCATTATCACTGGGACGTACATCTGCCTCTATTGCAACCTGCTGAAAGGTGAATTTGACTCTGTCTGGGACTGTGCTATGATCAAACATGTTGCTTGGCTCATTTTCACCAATTGCCTTCTTTACTGCCCGGTGGCTTTTCTCACCTTCTCTTCCATGCTTGGCCTCATTCTCATCACCCCTGAAGTCATCAAGTCTGTGCTCTTGGTGGTGCTACCCCTGCCAGCCTGCGTGAATCCCTTGCTTTATTTATTCTTTAACCCCCATTTTAGAGAGGATTTGCGGCTTTTGAAGCAGAAGAGTCAGGTCCAGGAAAGCTGTGCCCAGTCCTGTATTTCTGAAGATACAGAGAAGAGCTCATATGACTCTACTCAAGCTCTTGTTCCTTTCTCTGATATGGATCATATATTTGAAGCACCAGATCTCTTTAGAGTACCTCCCAGGTGTTCCTCAGTTCTAGATGCCTACAACTTCTCCTCAGTGACTTTGATCCCTTGCCAGCAAAAAGCAGGTGTCAGAGGACATGCCAGTGGCTTCTCCACCCAGCCTTCCTATCTTGCCGATGATGAGCTGCTAATTGCATCAGAAGCCAGAGAACAGGCAAAGAGCAACCTTTGGATTGCCTCGTTCCCTAAACCACCTTCACCAGCCTTCACATCTCATTTATAAGAGCCAGTCCATATTCTCTCAGTAAATAAAGGAATCCTATAAGATCCTCTCCTGGAGCCACCAACATCGTGAGCAAGTGGCTCTTCTGGGAGGAAAGGTGACTGACTCACTGCATTTCTTCTTCTCAAAACCAGGTCAGCAAAATGGCAGCAATTCCTTTGCACCCTAGCCTGCCGGGTCTGCCGCTTGCTCACCTCTCCTGCTGAAGCAATGTGAAACCGATAAGAACATATCTAGCCGCCTAAAAAATTAAGGCACCCCAAATAAAAGTTTGTAATTATTGTGTATCTATCTGCAAGTCCAAGAAAAATGGCAAACCCAGGATAACAAGAACTTTGGCAATTCTGCCCTTTTAGGAATTACACCGTTCTATAACTCTTAGTTTTTATGATAGTGGATCATTTTAGTCGATGAATATCAAATAAAAATAACTGAATTGAATAGAAACATAACAAAGTGATTTCAACTCTATTCCCATGGTTTTTAACTAAAAAGCTATCTTTACATAGCAATGTCCGTCTCATAACAATCCTGTCATCTTTTAGATGTTGTCAAAAAAGCACATGAATCATAAACAGATTACCCATTCATGTTTATCCAATGCAATGTGTGACTACACATGTATCCACATGTAGAGACAAGAAAAATTTCCACATAGTAATAATCATACAAGGAGACATAGCCACTTTAATCAGTCAAAAACAATGCTTCCTACATGCACCTAAGCATATATTTAAAAGTATTTATCCAGAGCCACTAGGAATCAAATTGCAGTGATAAAATAAAATAAAAATAAATAAATGATCCAACAAATAAAGCAGTGCTGGTGCAGTGGCTAGAATGCAGTATTCCAGGCTAACTCTGCCCACTGTCAGGAGTTCGATACTGATATTGACTCAGCCTTCCATCCTTCCAAGGTCAATAAAATGAGGATCAAGATTGTTGGGGGCAATATGCTGATTCTGTAAACTGCTGTAAAGAGTGCTATAAAGCACTATGAAGTGGTATATAAGTCTAAGAGTTTGGTACTACCGGTATTGCTAGTGCAGTGACCATTCATAACAAATTCAACTAGCCTGAGGTTTAAGCTTGAACATAGTGCTATGAAAATTGGTTTACAAAATTTAATTTTTTATTCCTTTTTTTTTTCAATTTAAGACTAGAAACGTCATATCGCTTGCCTTCCCAAAGAAGTCATTCATTATGAAAGCAACAGGATAATCTAGAGCTAGATCCCATTATATTCAATTGAAGCCTCTAGAGGGTATATTTACAAGTAATTTGGGGTAGCAGTGTTGCTAAATTCATTGTTAGAAGGTACAATAAATTTCTCAGGCATGTAAAAGGTACAGGTTGATGGTATATCCCCAGATGAACTTTTTTGCTCTTTTTTCACAGAATTCTTATTAACATTTTAGAGTTCTAAGATTTTATATAGACAGACTATAGTGGTAAGTCTGCTTTCATAAGGAGAGAAAACTGAAAATATGAAAGATAAAGTGGGGAATGTTACATATAGTCCTGGTGCTTTTTCCTTCTATTGCCTTAAAGCTGATCTTACTAAAATAATAATCCTGGTTACTGCAGTTGTGATGATTTGTGAAGAATCCTGGTTTCAGAATTTCACTTTTATAAAAGGATAAAAATAAAATGGTGTTTTTCTGGGAATTATATAGTACAATCCCAAATATGAAGAATGTCCCACAGTGAAATCCCTTTCTAGAGAAAAATTATTAACTGTTGGTTAATAAACACTA
Organism: Notechis scutatus; assembly: GCF_049901735.1. Lineage (NCBI taxonomy): Eukaryota > Metazoa > Chordata > Lepidosauria > Squamata > Elapidae > Notechis > Notechis scutatus. The sequence goes on along the minus strand of NC_142011.1, from coordinate 36,435,283 downwards.
GTCTTCAAATATAGGCAATAACACAAATGATTTATAAGCATTCTTAACACACTGTACCCAGTTCAAAATCTTGAAGTTTCGCTGAATTAAACCATCACAACAGAAAAGGATATTTAGTAAAGCACATTTAAGCTGCAATCATATACACATATGTTAATCAAATATGTTTCTGTGTAGACAGAGTCCACATCCTAATTATTTTGGAAATTTACTGCAAAATATATTTAGGGAGTTGAAATAAAATTTTAATATATATGTATGTGTAGTGCTCAACTTATGACCACAATTGAGCCTGGAATTTTGGTTGTAAGTTGCAATCATTAGATGGGTCTCCACAGCACCTGGCTCAATTTTATGATCATTTTTACAAGACTTTATGTGAATTATCATGGTTGTTAAGAGAATCACATGGTTGTTAAATGAATCAAATGGTTAAGCAAGTCCAGCGTATCCAAAGAGTGTTTTTTTTTTCATTTTCTACTATAACATCAGGTTCAGCCAGCAACCAATGAATTAACATTTGTTTCATCTGAAAAAAAATCAGATCCTGCATTCATGGGAAAACACTTGAATAAACACACACACACACAAAAAAAAATTCTTGAGTAATTTGTTCATTGTTCAATATCTTGACCTCTTCTGTCTTCCAGACAAATAGGTAAACTTATTAAAAATACGAAACATGTAGCTGAATTATTCCAGGTTCTTTGGGTTTGGATATCATTCGAATTTGTTTGATTTTGTATCCCATGCCAGAACATTGCTATTCATCTTCTCTCGAATAAGATTAAACCAGACAATATTTTAAAAAAATAATCCTCTTAGTTTCTGCTTAAGTCAAGGTCAAATAATTCACAGGGAAAAAAAATCTAGTTTTGATAAAATTCAAAATCATGGCAAGATTCCACATTATATCTGACAAAAGTATCAGATGAAATGATTTTAAATGTCATATTCACGCTTTTATCTGTACATACATTGTGCCATAAATGCAATATCCAGCATGTTTGTATATTATGTGTATATTTATAGAGATATATAGCTACCTTCCTTCTTATGACCCTTCTATAAACTACTAATTTTTTGTATATTGATTTGTAAAACATTTATTGAAGACCACACAGAAAAATTAAAAAAAACAATTTTTATACTATTTTTAGGACTTTGATTACATTAACTGGTTAATCTCCAGTATTACCTGTATGTCTCCCTGCTTATGGTTTATGTAATCTTTTTAAAAAGCTGTTGTTTTTGGCTGCATTATCCCATGTTGCAAGTCTTATCTTTGTTCTCCTGTTCATCAGTCTGATACAATTTATTTAGCTGGTTTCAGATCATGGGTTATTCCAAAAAGGAAATTACATTCTAGGAACTGCTCTTTTGGGGGTTTGGCTATCTTATTAAATAGGAAGTAGAATTTGAAGACAGTGAAATAAATCTGGACGGCATAGTGACATTTATGGTAACAAATAAGATTGTCCATGCATTTATGATCTAGTCATGTGTGTGTACGTGCACATGTATATGCCCCTGATGATGAACCTATGGCATGCATGCTACGGGTGGCATGCAGAGTCATCTGTGCCGGCACGCGAGCTGCAGGCAAACTTACCTCACTGCGCATGCGCACGCTTCACAGCTGATTTTCGGACGGTTTCAGGCTTTTCGGCCTCCCAGGGGCTTGAGGAAAATTTCACCTCTGCAGGCTTTGCAGGATGAATAATAGGCCCGTTTCATCACTTTCTGTGTTTCCGGAAATACCAGAAGTGATGTCCTGCAAAGCATGCAGAGGCTTTCCTCAAGCCCCTGGCAGGCCAAAAAAGGCCTCAAATGGGCCGAAAATCAGCTGGGAAGTGCAGTGCAGTAAGGGGGTGGCGGGGGGATTGCGCGTGCATGTGCAGGGGGCATGGGGAGTGCACACATTGCCTTCTGGGTGCTGGCACGCAAGCGCATGCGCACACAATTTTTGGCACAGGAGCCCAAAAAGGTTAGCCACCACTGATATATGCTGGGAACTACTAAATGGCCAGATATATTGAAGTATGCTAGGCAAGGAAAAAAATGAAAATTCCTCAAGTAAAATGTTTGTCATACAGAAAGATGCATCTCAAACAACAATAGCAAATATTTTATAAGGAACTTTTATCTTGGCAGCAGCTAGATGAACTATCTAGCTAAACTTGAGGCATCACACATTTCCTCAGAAAACGTAACCCCTCTCCCCTCCCCCCACAAAATTATCTCCGCTTTTACCATTCGTGTATATAGAAGATGAATGAGTACTCTTCCTTTAATGTCAGTTGGGTTTAAAGAAGGCTAAAGTACAGTATTAATAGTCTGTGATTTCAGATAACTGAAAAAATAAACATAAAGGGTGTTGCTTTTAATCAAGATAATTAAATCTATAAGAAACTGGAATGTTAAGTAAGCTCATCATTTTTTTCAACAGTTCAAATGTTAAAACATTTATATAATACTGTAATCAAGAACATGAAATACAGAAAACTATGAATGTACATACTGTAATATAATTGGAAATATCAAAATAAGTACTTAGAATATGGTGGGAAATAATAAAATCACAAATCCACAATTGGAAGTATAAAAATATTTAGAATATAGTAGGGTATAATAAATCCAGAGATTGCATAGACTTTGTCAAGGAAACTTCTAAAAATCAGAAGAAACTGAAGACATGTCTAATGGTCTGTGGGAATACTTTTGAAAGACATAAGAGCCCAGCCAAAGCAATAGTCAGATAAGACACATTTCAATCCACTGAAGAAATGGTGGTATGGAAAGGACTTCAGAAGGGACCCTAGTCCCTAGGATCCCACTGTCCTAGTTCTCTGAACAGTAAAGGCAAAGGAGAGGGGAGAGAGAGAGATGTGCTTTCAGATTTGTAAGATTCTGTTACTGTACTCTTACACTAAATGTAGTGTTAATACTCGTGGCTGGGTTCTTGTTTGGACTAGCTCACAGGGCTGACTGCACAAGACAAAAGGTGGATTAATAAGCAGACTTAAGAAATTGGGGAAAGACAAAATTGTAGTATTTGCTTTAAAAAAAAGTGTTTTTGTTCTGTGCAAAGGAAGATACAGGCACATGCACACCACTGGGACTTTAGCAGAAACTGAGATTTCCCACCCACTTCCAAATAAAATCATAGGGAAAAGGGAGAAAATTTCTCAGAACTGTAAAGCTATTCATTCATTCGATTTACATAGCTGCCCATCTCATATATATGATTCTGGGCATCTTAAACAGTTAACAAAAAAACCACACAAAAATACAGGTAGTCTTAGACTTACAACCATTCATTTAGTTACCATTCAAAGTTACAATGGCACTGAAAGTGACTTACGACTAGTTGTTACACAACCATTGCAGCATATCCATGGTCACATGATCAAAATTCAGGTGCTTGGCAAATGGCATGTATCCTGTCCTGGGGCCATGTAATCACCAATTATAATCTTCCTATTGGCTCCCAACAAGCAAAGTCAATGGGGAAAGCCAGATTCACGTAATGACCACATAATTCACTTAACTACAGTGTTTTTTTAAAAAGAAGCATATAATAAACATCCCTTAAGATCAAGCAGCTGCAAAGAATTCTGAGATGAAATTCTTCTAGTGCCTTATCTATATCTAAGCGCTTGAAGATTTTAAAATTGGTATATAGCTGCAAATTAAACATTTAGATTCCCAAACGATATAAAATGAGAAATGATAGGAATTTCTTCTGCTGGCATGCGAGAGGTTACCCGGAAGAGCCCCACTACGCATGCGCTGCCGCCCGCTCGCCAATTGTTGGGTATCTGGTGCGCACGCGCGTGGGGGGTCTCACGTGCAAGCGCAGAAACGCGTGGCACATGTGCACGCATGCGCAGGTGTGGGGGCGCGTGCATTGCCTTCTGGGTGCTGGCATGTGAGCGCATGCGTGCAAGCGTGCACACTATTTTTGGCACGGAAGCCCAAAAGATTAGCCATCACTGACATAAAACATACTGTAGATCTGCTAGAAAGAAAGCTACGTCGGGTGGGAAAAATCTCCATATCTTAATGAGGTAAATTTCAAGCATTCATATGGTTTTCTGACAATTCCTTTCTCCGTCTAATCAACTATTCTACAACTATTTTTCCTACTAATGAAAATATGCTTATAAATTAAATACTGTATATGTATGTATGGATTCACCTTGAAAGTTTGAAACGTTCAGATGAATATGCAGCTTGCCAAAAATAGTGTGTCTTACAAAACAGCTGAAGAACAGTAAAATGTATACATTTTTATATTTATTCATACTGTAGCAAGTGAAGATGAAGAAACCACACAGCCTTTTAACTATCAAAAGAAACTGTTTACAATCCATTCATAACATCAGTCATAACAAATTCAAATTATTATGTATTCTTGGTTTCATTCTAAATATACGTAAAGTGCAGTGGAACATACTCTTTATGGAAAGATTTAAAGTATGTTACAGAAATAATGTAAGAAGATTAAAAAAAACCAGACATATGCCATACTGAACATCATGTCACTGATATAGTAAGACTACAATTACATAATGAATAAACAGTACATCAATTGCATTAAGCCTATTTAAAGGATGGAAAATTAGACTAAGAACGAACAGTGACAGCCACTGAAATACTATAGCAGGAAATCATTATGTTTCTAAGCGACATTTTTTGGACAATCCACTGATATTGCTTCCTTTCCTCTTCTGGAAAATACTGGAATCTTTTGGGAGCTCAGCCTGGCTTTTGTGATTCTCTTCATTGGTGATTTCTAAAGGCTGAAAGGGTATCAAAGAAAAAAAATGAGATGGGAAAATAGTGTTTCATTCTCTAGTCCCAAAGAATAGAGTACCTTTCAAAGAATGAATACCTTTATTCATATCTTGCAAGAATGTAATCTTCCCAGCTTAGAACTTCAGAATCAATTTTCTGCTCTTTAAACACACTGTCATATATTTTTGCAACTCACTGCAGATTCTTTAGGCACTCTATTTTACAATTTATCAATTTTAGTAGCACAAACAGCAGGAGAAAAAAAAGTTTTCCTTCATTGTTTCCTCTCACAGAACTATATTTTCTCTCCGGAATGAATAAGTTATTTTCTGATACTCCTGCAATATGAAATCCATGTTTTGCAAGTCATAAAAGTTTTTAAATACTTTTTGTGCATCTTTATTACAATGACTCCAATTCTTACAAAGGCCAGTTGAGAAGAAATTCTGGAAATAAAGAAATATATAAAAAGAAATAAAAGAAATACAAACAGAAAGTTTCTTCTAGAAATTACAAGCCTAGTATTTCATTTATGTCAGTTTGAAATACAAAAAATTAAATTTTAATTTCTTTAGTTAGAAGAAAAAAGCACAACTATTGCAGTACTATATTTTTAAGGGCCAGGTGCCTCCTGGTGTTTCAACTGTGTAACTACAATACTTTTTTCTCCCTAGCAATATTGTGTAAGTTTGTACACAAATAAAACACATTATTTTTATTTACTAAAAGCTACCTTATACTCTTTGCAAACAGGCATTCTCTTAAATTAAAAGTCCACACTGGATATCATATCAAAATATGAATATACATATTTAGATATTCAAACATATATTCATGTGTACCAGTGTATTATTTCTATTTATTTAATACACTGTTGTTTTTTTGACTCTACTCTTCAGGTCCATGTACTCTAATTAACCTTTTTCATCAACTCTCCAACTCTCAATCCCGAATTCTTCCTTTGTTCAGAAAAGCAAAAGGAGTCAAAATGCAACAGGTTGCTGCTACTTCCTTGGAAGGAAAGTGAAACTACTAAACCTGGTCCCTTATGCCCATTGATCTGGAACTTGGATCATGCAGAACCTACATATAGCTGAGGGGCTGCATACCTTGTTTATTGGAACAGAGAAAACGTTTTGGCTTTAGCTATTCAGTTTTTGTTCATTATCTGTACTATACAGTTAAAAGTTTTAATAACAATAGTAATTCAGTTCCAGTCTTCTCTAAACTATGATTCAAAAGTTTCCTGTTATCCAAATCCTACTATACTGCCTCAAGTGAGGAAAATGAGGAAATGAAGATGAAGATGAATGAAGAATATAAGGATTGTATACCAAGACATGACAATCATTCAGTGCAAAAAGCAGACACCTATACAGTGGAACCTCAGATCGCGGACGCTTTTGTTCACAACCAAATAGGGTGACAACCAAAAAATCCACCTGATTTTTGAATTGGGTCATAATTCAAAAATCAGGTGGCGAACAAAATTGGCGCAGAAAGATTTCCTTTCCGTGCCAATTTCCCCTTCTGCGCCATTTTTTTGTGTCTGCACATTTGCAGTCAGTCGTGCTTCCGGTCACGACCAAATCGGGTTGCAACCATATTTCTGGAACGGACTGTGGTTGCAACCTGAGGTTTCACTGTATCAGGAAGCAGAGTTCATTCATCCATCCATCCAACTAAAATTAAAATATTAAAAGTTAAAACCAAGATGATGGCAGCCTCAGGATGAGAATCTTCCTGTCAATCACCTGCAATGTAGCAAGCAGGTTTTAGGGTCTTCTGGGAGGTCAGGAGAGTATTAATTACTGCCCAGATCCACCTGCAAGTCACCCTCCTGGAGATGTTTACTAACCAGGAAGGCAAGTATCTAAGAAACAACTACCTGCCCTAACAGTCCCAAGGACCTTGTCCACTTCCTCAAGTCCAACTGGATCAAACTGTTCTCAGATAACTGGTTAAATATACTCCCTAAAATAAAGAATTTCAGATAACTATTAAGAGATAAGAAGCAGCTTTAAAGTACAATTTACAAATCGTAATTCCTAACAGTTGCTGAACCAATGGTCATAAGTCAAGAACTACCTGATTTCCAGTTTGACATTGCTGCAAGACCAAGAGGGGAATGGGGTTCTGCATCTCCACACCGAATCCTCTTCATCCGAGGGCCCCCCAGGGGTGACATGCAAAGGAGGGACACCCTGCAGGTCACGGAGAGCAGAAACTCTCTTGCTGGACCCAGGGTTTTTCCCTCTTCAACGAAGACGAGGCAGCCATTATGGCTGCCGAGAAGCTGGGGGCGACCAAAGAAACTGACTGTGCTGGAGCAGTGTAAGTGGACAGTGTTTGGAGCTGGGCAAGGTGATTTTTAATTTTTGCCTAGGATTTGACCCTAAAAGAAAATAAATCTGGGAAAAGAGGCTCTCTGGAATGCTTTTAAGCAGCGATCAAAGAGAGGCAGAGAGAAATTGCACCCTAACAGGAAATAAGTAAACGCTATAAAATAGAGAAAGATTGAATGTAAAAACTTTACTGGCATGACTTTGAATAGGCATTTTAAAATGCTGTATATCTGACTGTTTATTAAATATTTTTTGAATCAACTTGAAATAAATAACTGGCAGAATAGCCTTAACATTACATTTTAAGCTGAAGGCGCCATCTACTGGTGAATGCATATGTGTGTGTGTGTGTGTGTATATATATATATATATATATATATATATATATATATATATATATATATATACACACACACACACACACACACACATATATATATATATCAACTTCAATGGCACCAAAACCCTGGCCACTATGGAAAACCCTAGCCACAGAGTCATCAGAGAAGCCATAGAGATTGAAAAAAACAGAAAGCATGAACAGAAGAGATGATTCCACCAGGCTGTCAATCATTTGGAAGCCTGCACTCACAAACAAAAAAATCTCCACACCACAAGCCAGGCAAACACCTGGGCACAAACAGATCCCCCTGATACCTCCAGCTCAAACACACCCCAACCAGGCACCCAGATGAAACCCAGCTTCCTAACTAATGATAGCCGTCCATTTACCCGGCCAAGCTGCACTAAAGGCCTCCATTAAAGTAACACAATGCTGCCAGCCAATCAAGATACAAAAAGAGCCAAAAACAGACAGAAGATATCAGAGACACCCATCAAGCAGAACACAGCAAACTCCGAGACCAATAAACACAGACCAAGACTCCCAACCAATCAGGATGAAGAAAAACCATTCTGGCACAGCAATAGGCTGCCCCAAATTTAAATCTGAAACCACTGTAAAAGTCTGACCCACAGACGGACACAATACAGAAGCCTGATGATGGCAGATGAGATTCTGCTGAAACGTCTACAACTTTAAAAGAACTACAATGACGTAAAATATGAACACCATACATGTAAGTATAAATTAAGAAAACACACATATATATATATATATATATATATATATATATATATATATATATATATATATATGTGTGTGTGTGTGTGTGTGTGTGTGTATATATATATATATATATATATATATATATATATATATATATATATATATATATATATATATATATATATAATCATACTCTTAGAATAACAAAAACAACCCTGGGAAACTCTGATAAAGGGGAAAAAAAACACCTGGAGGTCTGCTGTACTATCTACTGCTCTATACTTATCTCCTGTATGGTCATCAGAGGATCAACCTTGAAAACCTGGAGAATATCTAATGGAATGACTTTTGAATACTAACTAGCAATTTAAAGAGTGGACTTAAGGAGCTATTTGGAAAAACCCCTGGTCTGTATAAATGGAACTGACTAACTGTGGGATATAAAGAACTATAACTATTATATCTCCTGATGAACAATGTTAAGATTAAGTAACTTGCTGGCTTTGGGAAGTTAAAAGAATAGATCTTTGAGTGGTGACAGATTATTGACAGAACACTGAGTAATATTTGACTTTTAAAACAAGATAAAAGATGGCTCATCAGGAAGAACTGGAGACACTTCAAAAAGAAACTATGTTGATGATCCAAAGTCTCTATGATACTATGATGAGGAATTCCAGGGAGATAAGAGATTTATTACACCACATAACTGGAAAGACTGAAAATGTGCAACAAGGAATAATGAATCAAGATAATCAAAGGAGAATATATATTAGGAGGTAGAAAAATGGAACTGAATAAATTGAAAGATACTTTTGGGGAAAAGACAGAGGATTTGGCAGACTCGGGGGTGGACTGGCAGCAAAAAATAGTGGAGATGGAAATAAGGGCTGGACTGAATACGAAAGATGTAGATAAGGACCCTAAGATGGGAGGGATGTTATAAAGAGAAGAAATAAAACTTCTAGGAGGATGAGAGATGACGGATAGAAAGGATCCTTTTTAAAAACAAGAAGATTGGCTGTATTAAGAATTAGAATAGATTGAGAGATTAGGAATAGGGGGAATATTGTTATACATATTTTTGCACAACACATTTAAAGTGAAAGATAGAGGTTGAAACCAGACTTTGAAAAAGGGTGCTCAAGAATAAAGTTATTACTATTAGAAGGGTGTAGCAAATATTGAATAACTGAAGAATGAAGGATTATGTGCTGATACAAATATGTATAATAACATTAGAACTATGTAAGTTTGATTAATGTAATAATTCTCATTTGTACCAATATTATTTTTGTATCAATATGAATGGCACTCAGATGCCACACTGTCCATGTAATAATATTGATGTATATTTAAAAATAAAAAAACTTGACCAAAAAAATCCAACCAAGAACTACCTATATTTTCCTCATATATTAAACATGCATGTTACTGAGTTACTTAATAGAATTCCAAATAAAATATGACTGTAATAGAATAGATTCCAAATTCTTTTTACCCAAGGCATGTTTTATAAGATCAGGCACTAAATACAATAAGCTGTTAGTTGAAAAAACTCTAGATTTTTCCTTGACATTTTGAGTTATGCTAACCTGGCAAGGAACCCAAACTCCTCTTATACTGCCATCCCAGGAAACACTTTGTTTTCTGGCAAAGATATAATCCAGGATATGCACACCATGGCACATTCAGGACACTACAACTACACAAAGTCTTTTACAGGAAGATAGGCAATTATGCAATTGAGATTTCACTCACAGCAAGACTGCACATGTGAAAATTAACCAACACCCCATTCCTTTGTAACAGAAGTAATGTATTTCTTACCATTGTTGTCTGGCTTGCATATTTTTCTGTCCATTGTCTGGCATTTTTGAGAAATGCTTGCTTGTTGTATTTATATTCTGAAGACTAGACGTAATAAAAAAGGGTGAGGGAAGGATAATTATGGCCTCTCATCTTAACATATTTAATGGCAGATTCATCTGACAGCATGGAATACTTCACCCTATAGATATATACATAAAGGCTAAACTTTGAAAGAGGCCGTAATATATTGCATGTAACGTGTGAATTTTGTAGCATGAACATTGAAAAATTCTATTAGCATGTTTTGCTACGCCATAAATTATATCCATTGACTTTCTATATGAAGAATTTGTGCAAATAAATATGAAGAAATCACAAAGTATCTCCTTGTAAACCAGGCAATTTAAATTTCTAAAGTACAGTATATTCCAATTAAATAAAAGAATGAAACCTACTATATCAGCCATGAGAGGGTCATCAGGATTAGGTTCATTCATGAGGATCTGGATGGAAGTTAACAAAGTAGCAATGTTCAAGGATGGCCTCCAAGCACCCTTACATGTAATAAAAGAAAAAATATATTGAAGAAAGTAAATTATCCTCCAAGATTTTTTAAATATTATTGCAGACTGAGTGTTTTCATTGCTTCCCAAGTTATAGAAGTATAGTCTGCAGTTAAGATTGCAGAGTAATCTCATCTCTTAATGAACATGCATTTCTTTACCTTCTAACCAGTTAGGCATATACTTTTTCTAATGCAGCCCTAAGTTACTCAGTTAAGTTTATGTACACACTAGTTTCTTTTCCAATATTCAGTGGCTCCTAGAAATCACTTAAACAGCTTAATATACATTGAGCTTAATATATTACTGGTGGATGGAAGTAAGCAAGTTCTGTCCACCTTGATGTACATAAATTTGGTAACTTTCTAGTTTTTAGGTTTATGGTTCTGGCTGTTATTCATAGATTCATGGAAGCTATATCCATGAATAATAGTAATTCAAGTGTATGATGAAATAAACATATTGCAAAAATATCACTTCACACATAAAATAGCATTCTAAAAGCTCCTAAGCTTTACAACAAAATTACTTCAGCAGGACAAACTCAGCAAATGATCTCTTTCTAAGCAAATTGCATGCCAGGGACTGCATCCTGCAGTCTTCCTCCTGTTCCTCAAGGTTATTTCTTCTGCCTATTTCAGATAATGGACCTTTAGATAAAATTAAAGTCCTGTTGTCACAGGCCTTTAGAAGAAAAGAGTGCAATCCCTGCTATTCATTATTCCAGAGTGTTATAAATTTCATCCCAGTAAAACCAACCTTGGAGAATGAGATTTTTAAACTAATGTTTCTGGGCCATTCTCTTAAGGATAATAGAACTGCAAAGAGGGCTGTGAAAATATTTACAGACCCCTCACATCCTGGACATAAACTGTTTCAACTCCATCCCTCAAAACGACGCTATAGAGCACTGCACACCAGAACAACTAGATACAAGAACAGTTTTTCCCGAAAGCCATCACTCTGCTAAACAAATAATTCCCTCAACACTGTTCAACTATTACAAAGTCTGCACTACTATTACTGTTAATCTTCTCATCACTCCTTATTACCCATCCCCTCCCCACTTGTGATTGTAGGACTGTAACTTTGTTGCTTGTATCCTTATGATTTATATTTACTGTTTCCTAGTATAATTTGATTGCTGATTGTACCCTATGACTATCATTAAGTGTTGTACGTTATGATTCTTGATTCTTAACAAATGTATCTTTTTTTTTTTTTTGGGGGGGGGTGCACTTAAAAAAAAATTTTTTGTTGTTTATTCACTTTTGGCTAATAATATTTTTTTTTTTTTTATTAAGGATAATAGAACTGCAACTTATAATAGAAGCAATGCAGTGCATTACCTTGGGTGGTAATCTAAGAACATCCAGGCAAATTCTTCCAGCTGAATCAATGTTGGGATGGTAAATGGGAGTAAGAAAGCGCATTTTTGGAGGTTCAAATGGATACCTATTTCAGAAATAGTTCTCATTATTAGAAAAGGAAGACTTTTTAACGGGTTACAATCTGTTCTTTATTCTCAAGTCATTTTTCAAGTTATACATCCCAATTACTTGTTACTGAATTTACTACAAAGAAGTTCATTGACAACTTTCTGGTTCCTATTCCAATCTTTTGAAGATTCATAGTTAATATGCCCATTTTATATGGCCATTTATTTTAAATTTCAAAACCTCAGATTCAACATTTACCTTTCAGGGACAATTACTTCCAAGGCAAAAACTCCTTTTTCATATGGGGTATTTGTACATCCTAGTATTTCTAAAAGAAAGAGATATAAATGGTGTCAACACTGACCTCTTTAAATAATTGTTGCGCCTACTGTAAAAACAGTGTTAGATCTAAGAACTGACAATAGTATAGTAATCTCTTTAACATCTGTTCTATTCAACAAATTGAGCAGACTAGGAACGAAGAGTCCTAGTCAGTCTGATAATTACCGATTATTCAAAGTTGGAAAGTAAATTAGGACACATTTAACAGTGGATTTCCACAATTTCAAGTACAGGGTTTCTGGCTAAGAAAAAAAGCAATAGGAACTACAACAACTACTTGAAAAAGGAGTAAGTTTTCTATTTCCTATTATAAAATGATCAATTATTTTCTATCTTTTGCATATACACACAGAAATAAATAGACATACATCTTTCTTCTACATTAGCAAAGTGGGTTTCTTTATTCTGAAGATAAATGTATGGGCAGGGGTGGGAGAGGCGAACCAGAATAGGAAAAAAATCATATAGGCTCAAATTTCTTAAGTATCAATAGATCCAGGATAAACAGAATAAATGTTCTTATCTAAAAAGGATTGAAACCTATAGAAAATGAAATATCAAAAAACAGCCATGTGTGACTGGTTTAATTATTAAAGTTTAACTACTTTCTGAAATTATAAGCAAATTATGACAGCTGCTTAATTTTTCAGTTTTAAGATTGAGTTATTTTTAAATACATTTTAAGTTGTTTATACACTTTGTAAATATACTATTGTTATAGTATATTAGCTAATGCCAAATAGAGAAATCTGATAATATAAAGTTTAAAGATATGTAAGCATAAGATTTAAGATTGTGTTTTGCCTTAGATTTAATTGCAAAAAGATTCTTTATAGTGGCATACACAACAGATGCAATGGCTTTACAAAACAATCAGGCTCTATATTTTTGTCATATGTTTTATACTACCCTTTTGGAGTCAATTCCAAAGACCGACCAAGCTTTCCAGCAAAGCAGGCCCTGAAAGTTACTCAAGGGGAAAGAAGAATAAATTATGCAAAATAAGAGAATATATAAAAATATAATTAACTGCGAGAATTTCCGGTTTGTCGGCTTTGCGGCGGTAGGGATTCGCGCTGCGCGATCCCGCCGCGCTAGCCGCTTTTGGGCCCGATCCGAAGGGTGCGGAGCAAGGCTGCCCTGCAGGGCAGCTGAAGCTAGGGGGATCCGGAAAGGGTTTGGGGGTGCTGCAGACCCCCTCCCTGGCCGGCAGAACCTCCTTTTACCAAGACGGCGTAAGCGGCGGTCCGTAATGGCCGCCACAAAGAAGCCGGCAGCTGGGCAAGTATGCGCAGGAGGAAGAGGAGAAAGTTTTTAAAAGTGAAAGTCTTCTTGGTCGATCCAGGACTCTGAGATATATTTAATTTAATTCCTGGAAGTGATGGCTTTTTGGATGATTCTTTCCACAAGAGAAAGTAAGCGGCAATTCTGAGGTGCTGAAAGGAAAGTTTACTCTCCCTCCCACGGAATTAACAAACGGATATTGAGAAACCTGTTTTTTGTCAGGTAAAACTAGCTTTATGGGATAAGTCGGAAGGAGAGGACAAAAATATATTTATCTGGTTGGATTTTGTTGGAGGAGATGCCTTCAGGATTTGGAGACAGAAATAAAATTTTAATAAGGCTTCAAAACACAGATTTGGATTTTCTTTTTCCTTTGTCTGATACTACCCCTGGAAGAGAAAGTGGAAATTTTGGCTTGGCTTGGCTTGATTGAGGATTGTGGACTTTGGGATTGTCTTACTTTTCTTTTGGAATATTTTGGTTGGAGTAAGAAGAAAGAGGGAAAAAGAAAAGAAAAGATTTATAATGGCTTTCTCCCTTGAGGAACTGAGGGGTGAATATGAGCAAACAAAAGCAGCCTGTAAAGATGGCATGGAAAAGCTTTTCTATTTTTAGAAATGGTGCTGGTTAACTATGAACAGACAATGCGACAGATGGAACAACAAGAAGAAGAAGACGAAGACACCATCTTTAATGAATCCCAAAATTTATCTAAGAAAGAAGGAAGGAAGAAAGCGAGGAAAATGAAGGATTTAAGATCTAAAAAAAACATTTAAGAAAGAGAAAAATATGATGCAAAATAAATACAATGATAGCAAACAAGAGAAAAAGGGAATACAACAGAGAAGGGATGCCAGCAAGACAGAGGTTAGAAGAAGGGGGTAGGAAGATCTGGTGGGGGAAGAAAGAAAGGGGAAAGGCGGAGAAAAGCCACAAAGTTTTAAAATTGGATGGGAAAAGAGGAATCTTTTTCAGGGATAAAGGGTAAAGTATAAATTTTCTTAAAAAAGATTTTGCAAGGTACATAAGACGGTATTGTAATATTTGTATTAGAAATAGAAAATTAGAATGGCTTAAGAGTTAATAAGAAATTAAAATGTTGAAATGTTTAATAATGATTGATTTTTAAAATGTAATAAAATATTGAAGGGAAAGGCAATGAGAATGCTATAAGATTTATTATTTAGATTTATTATTTAACTACGTATTTAGGAGGATACTATGTATTTAAACATTTCGATTTATTACTGTTTTTATTGTTATTAAAAGTAAAAATTAATAGATAGAATGTACCAAGCAGAATCAGATTGGATATTAGGTGTCATTTTAAATGTTAATCTAATATTTAGGGAGAGGATAGAAAGGCATCATACTCTGATTAGAGATTTCAGGAGAAATTCTTTTTTTTTTTTTTCATTATAAGGAATGAGATAGAGGGATAATAAAGGATGGGCAAAAGATACAAATATAATGATTTAAATTAAGATGGATTGAATAAGATAGAATTATGAAGAGTGAAATGTGTGGAGAAGTATATATAGAAGATACAGAATGGTAAACAAAATAGGTAATGATCTGTAAGATGAGCATGAATATAATCAAGCCCATATAAAGAGAGGTACCGGGGCCAAGTTACTTTACTAAAAGATTTTTATATGTTTGTTTGTGTCTGTTTATGTTTTTGAGAAGTATTGGTGGAACCTTTAGAAATACAGAAAGAGAATGACGATAATCAAGTCAGAAAGAAATAGAGGACAAGAGATGTTTTTATGCTCATTTAGAAATGGTTTAAAATAGAATTGTATTGTATAAGATAAGGTTTTATCTGACTTGTAAAATTTATAATGGAAAAAGGTTCAAATATGTAATGGTTGATGATGATTTGTTTGTTTTTGAAATTAATAAAACTTGTTTAAAATATATATATATAATTAACTGCATAATTCAAAATCATAATTTATGAAATTCATTTAGTCACATTTATAAATCCTCTAAATGACTGATAAGGCAATAGTCAATGTCAATTGATAATCATCATCATTCAAAAAACCCTAAAACTAGAGAACGACAGCTTTTTTACCCTCATCTATAAGAACTCTATGATGTGCTCACTTTCAAATTACAAATATGTATTATTTTACCAAAGTACATATTCTTTCATTTCAAGCAAATAATTATTTTGCCCAATATTTATTCTTACTTGGTCCTGGAATCACTAGATATTTCCATCCTATGTTGAAATATATTCTGTATCGTTCCAATTTTAGTATATGTACTGCTGAAGCGAGCACAGATGTTGAAATATAATCAATGGAATCTACTCCCAAAGAAATTTAGGTTTAATTTAAAATAAATAAGACTTGCATATATGGATACCTAAACCAGATATTTGGTTTCAATTTTTAATTTAATAGCACAAAATATATTGTATGTCTTAACAACTGTAATCTTTGACATAGATTATATGATGCCCTATTTTCTTGCAAAGTAATTTGCTATAATAATTTGTACATTTTTTCAAGGGATACACACAGAGAATTTCAGTTATCTCAGGTGGTACCAAAGGGGGAACAAGCATATATAAGTGACCAGGATAAGGGGTTGTAAAATATGCTTATCAATTTCACAGATGACCAAAAGATTAGAGGGATAGCTCATGTCTTATAGGGCAGGATTGCAGTTCAAAAGGATTTTGACAGCTGAAATACATAGAAACTATTAAGATGAATTTCAGTTGGGATACTGCAAACTTCTACATTTAGATTTTAAAAATCAAAGGCATAGGTTATACTGGGCAGCATTATATGAAAAAAATAATTTGAATGTCTTGGTACACCACAAACTGAACTTCAGTAAACAATGTGATGCACTGAAAAAAAGCAAAAGCATTCATAGGCCACAGCAACATAAACTTAAGATCAAGAGAAGTTATGGTTCCACATCTACAATATTGCATCCAGTTGTGGCACTGGATATTAGGCATATCACTGACAAAGTACATTGAGAGAGTATAGAGGACAGTCACTAAGATAATAATTCAGAAAGAAAAAACTTATGGGGAAAATTGGCAGGTTTTAGGTATCTTTGGCCTGGAGAAAATTATGAACAAACATAACAGCTGTTTTCAAATATCTGAAGGGCTATCATTTAGAAGAACAGAATTATCCAGAGTTGTTGCCAAAGACATGACATGAAACAGTAAATTTAAATTACACAGGCTTCATTTGAGCATTAAAACATAAACTTAAGATCAAGAGAACTTTTACCGAATGGTAAAAGTTATTTAACAATGGAACAGGCTACTATAAAAAGCGATGGACTCTTTTGCTGGAGACTAGATGGTCATCGATCCATTGGGGATGCCCATTGTAATAGATTCTGCACAGGACAGGGTGTTTGACCAGATTACCTCCAAGGTCCCTTTCAATCCTTGCAATCTAGGCTGTATGAGTCTAAAAAGCATGAAAGGAAATATACTGTATAAAGCTAGAACTGTAAAAAATAAGACTTGTAAGCAACATACATTAAAAAATGATTGGAACTGCAACCTATACATAAATAGAATCTAATATTTTGTGTATATATATTTGTATTTGCAGTATATACATACGTGCTCGAAGATCATTTATGTGATTTCCATTCTGCCAGCAGGTGATTCCTGGGGGTGGCTCTGTGGCCAGTAACTGCAGCTCTCTCTTCAGCCGTGAAGCCCTTTGCATTGCACTGCAATGACATAAGCAAAAACTCTACATCATTTAGTGCCTTTCTTTTCAGTTCCCATTAATCTTCCTCAAATCATACATTTTAATATAAGGCATAAACTTTCATGAGCAGTTCACTTATTCAGAAGTTGCATCTCACAAAAGCTTATACGCCTTACAATCAAATGTATTACTCTTGAAAAGTACTATCAGAATCTTTCTGATTTTTAGCTATTGACTAACCTAACCCTCCCAACTGCAATTTCACAAATCTTGCAATACTCCTTAATAATTATATCATTGTATAAGTAGATTATTTAAAGAGAGAAAGGATGTACAGGACAATTAAAATATTTTTATCTGAAAATACTAATCCACTTCATAATAAATTCATGGATAAACTATCAAAATAATTTCTCCTGATTAGCATACTAAGTTAACCCTCTTAACTGGCCTTGGATAAGACACAGAAAAGTGGATATTTCAGATGTGAAACTGTGGCACCTTTTTTCCTGCCCAGAGTCTCTTCTGTTAGGTAAATCATTAAAATGGTAAAACAAATAAATGTTAAGTGAAGCAACTGGAAGAGGCCTACTTCGTGACTTCGAAGTTTGGAAATGATGGAACCTGTAATCCTATACTTACGAACAGCATCATATTAGGGAAGTCCTTTGATTGGTCAAGTCTTCAAGGTTAGGGCTAGTGCCCTCCCTTTTCCTATTTCCCCAATGTGTCTGCCCAAGGAAATGGGGGACCAGGAGAGCTTAACTGTTGTCCCAAGGAGTAACCTGGGTTTAATAAGAGAGATTACCATCCTCCCCACACACACTTAGAATAACTTTACTGTCACTTTAAATGTACACTAATTAGCATACATTAAAATAAAACTTCGTTGCATACAATTGTCAAAAGGACACCACCTCCAATATACACTACATAAACACGTCAAAATAAATAACAAATTATGCATATAGCCACATATATTATATCGCATTATATTATATTACACACATGAAGGGCTCACGAAGGCATTCTGTCAAACAAAGAGGGAGCAGCAATTTAATAATAACGTAAAGGTTTTAACATACATACCGTAAACTACGGTCGTTTTCCTTCCTCCGCCACGAACCCTCTCAGGATCCGCGCACTCAAGCCTTGCCTCAGAGCACCGGGGCTACAATCCTGGAGAGCAAAGCTTTCTCCGGGAAGGAGTCGGCCTCGCTCCTTTTTCGCCTCTGGGAGACGGCAGGAGCCCGAGAACCGAAGACAGAATATCTTCCTTTAGCGGCCCAGAAAAGGCTCCGTTGAGCTCTGAAGCCAAACTGAGGGGAAATTTCGGAAAGCGCGCCACAAGTTCTCAACCAGCAGGAGCCAAGATGTCTAACAGCCTGCAATGTGACCGGGTGAAAAAAATGCCCTTCAAGATCTGACTCTATGCCGATTGGCTATTACAAAAAATGGTTCCCGCCTCAGGAAATCTAGCAGTTCCAGGAGGATCTTGTCACTTGGTTAAGGTTTCCGGGACGGGGCATAACAAATGCATTCATATATCCTTGTCTAATGCTTTACAACTATCCTCACGCAGCCATCACTCTGCTAATTTAAACGTCTGTCTTAGTTGCTGTTATATTCGCACAACGATGGTTGAATGACAAAATGACAATCGGAGCTCTACTATAAGTTACTAGGAAGGAAAGGTTTTGTGGGCTTGTTTGTGGTTTTCACCATCAAGGTGGAGCAACAGCTACTGGCAACTTTTAATTCAATAATTTATCCAATAATACTAATTCAAGTCATTCAGTAGGGATCATGAGCCCAACCAAATAAGATGTATTCTCCAAACTAGACTTTTGTGCAAAACATAGGCTGGAAATATAATCAATCTGAAGGTACTTTTTATCATAGTTGATGGAAAGCTATGAAATATTGGGGTCAGATATGTATTTTAATTCAGAGTATTTTCAAACTAAATTTATAACTGGAACCAGATGTTCTTTTAGATTTGATGAATAAACATGCAAAAATATATGGAACTCTCTTTTTATATATGATAACAGTAGTGAGACTTCTTTATGTGCAGAGATGAAAGGATTCACAGATTCTTACAATGCAACAATGGATGATGAAGCTAAGTAGAGTTGGCAAAGATGGTGAAATTGATTGTTTTGATTAAAAAATACTTTGCTTAACTTCATTTATATAAATAAAATATGTATTTATAAAATATTTTGAAATGCAATAAATAATGCTTTTGTCAGGGTAAGCTTACCTTTAGTAATTATATATGGAAAATTTTGTTTTCTGTAATTACTCAGTGACTTTATTAAAAATATATTAAAGTTGTATTTTAATCTTTTACTATTACATTTCATTAATAAATATGCATTTTTATGTTTAATTTTTTGTCTGTTTCCATCAAGCTGCAGCCAATTGCCTTCTTTTCCACATAAATAGTGTGAATTTGAATAATGTGACTATTTCATAAGATTCAGTATCAGCACTAAACGAAACCTACCTGTATATCCATATCTTTCCTCTTATTCCGACAACAACCTTAGGTGGCCCTAAATTAGTAAGAGCCCATCCGAATAATTTCCTTGTTCTGGCATGAAAAGTTCCTGCTTCACTATTGGCTAAGAACAAGTCCTCATGGTTTCATCAGTCTGCTGCTAAAGTAGTCCAAGATATTAGATAATCCAATGCTGCTGCTAAACTAGTCCAAGATATTAGATAATCCAATGTGAAAGTGGTGAGAAATGTTCTATGAGGAAAAGATAAATTTGATGGAGATGACTTAAGATGTAGTTGAGATTGGCAATCTGCTGGGTTTAGGTTGGTCTGACAAAATTATTGTGGGACTGCCACCTTCAGTTATTGGGTTGAGCATCTCTACTGCAGTGCTGTTTTGGCTGAAAGGAAGATCAGAACTCCATAGCTTCTACATCCACCATATTTGTGTTTTGTTTTTCTAATGGGTAGGCCAATCAATCAACCTAGAACATAGTTGGAAGGTATAGTTAGAGGCCTTCTAGTCCAACCCCTTGCAGGAGACCCTACATCATTTCAAACAAATGATTACCTGGGCTCTTTGAGAGCCTTCTATGATGGAGCACCCGCAACTTCTGAAGGCAAGCTTTTTCATTGGTTAATTGCTCTCACCTTTAGGAAGTTTCTCCTTAGATTGCTTCTCTCCTTGGTTAGTTTCCAACTATTGTTTCTTCTTGGATTTTGGTGCTTTGGAAAATAGTTTTGACACACACACACACACAGTCTTTGAAGGAGCCCCTCAAATATTGGAATAGTGCTATCATGCCCCCCACCTACTTATCATTAGACTAGACATATGCAAATTCTGTAACCATTCTTCATACATTTTAGCCTCCAGCCCCCTAATCATTTTGTTGCTTTTCTTTGCACTCTTTCCAGAGTCTCAACATCTATTTTCCCCACAACAACCTTGTGAGGTGGGTTGGGCTAAGAGTGACTGGCTCAAAGTCACCCAACTGGATTTCATACCTAAGGGATGTGCGTGGATGTAGAATGTAAATTCTAATGAATATAGCCTGCTAAAGCTAAAATTGATGTGTTGAATTTTAGAATGTGTATTTAATTCCTACTGTGACAATTATGTAATTTGTCCAAAAGTTAAGGATTTATTCTTTCAGTTGAATTAAAAACTATTAATAGAAATGTATACATAAATATTTTAAGGCGACAATAAATTAATGGAACCTGCCAAACTGAAAAAGTAGCATCATGATCAAAATCAGACAAGAGTTCTAATTTCCCTTTTTTTTCCCCAAACAGGAAATACTCAAATCAATCCGGATATCCTTCTTGCTAACTCACCTCCCTTCCTCCAAATGGCTATAAAAGTAGTAAAAATGGCGCTTCTTAATTAAGAAACGAAAGTAGGAAGCGATGGACGGAAGTGTACAGGAAATGGCTGTTTATGGCTGTACAGCGAAGACAAGAGAGTAGGTTTATTAGGCTCTCCCTACGTCCGGACATGCGTCATCAGAGTGGATTTAAGACTTATCCCTTGGCAAAGGGGTGATCGTCGTCGTCTCGGAGAACTCTTCCGGGATTTAGTCCTGGAGTTCCCCATTTGCGATGTCCGAGATGGCGCTGGGGGCAGTAGCTACGAATGGAAACGGGGAGGGGTTAACACCCCATCCCAGTGAGTATTGAGGGATATTTTCCTCCCCAGCAATCTGCTTACGCAGGGAAAGGGGGGGGAGGGCGACGTGGTACCTGAACACATCAGCTTGGTTGCGAAGACTGTCTCTAAACAGCTCCGCGGTTGTACCCGGCCCTAGTGGCTTAACTCCCAGGGCGCCCCATAGTTGCTGCTCCCTCGCTGGCCCTCTACTGTAGAAGCTCCTTGCTGATTCATGAGGAACATGGCGAAAGCCAACACTGTGTCTCTTCTTTTTCCTGTTGAACATGTCCCCCTTGGTCTTCAAACTTGACAGCTTTAAGACTTGTGGACTTCAACTCCCAAAATTCCTGAGCTAACATGACTGGAGGAGGAATTCTGGGAGTTGAAGTCCACAAGTCTTAAAGCTGTCAAGTTTGAAAACCTCTGCCGGCTTAGATATTCATTGAATGGTGAAGTGGTTGGTATCTTCCTGAATCCTTAATGGGCAAAGAGTGGCAAAAGTGATGTGGTTTCAGCAGATCTGAACGTACTGGTGGCACTGGTACTGGTACTATTAAGTAGATCTGCAGAGTTTTGAATGTCAAATGTTTTAACACAGCCGTCAGGGATAGATAGATAGATAGATAGATAGATAGATAGATAGATAGATAGATAGATAGATAGATTGATAGATAGATAGATAGATAGATAGATAGATAGATAGATAGATAGATAGATAGATAGATAGATAGATAAAAATTTGTTTCATTATATGCTTACAATGTGTGCCTGGTCCCAGTTTGTGGATCTCAAGGAATGAAGGAAGACAGTGAAAACAATACTCTAAATTTGAAAGCATTTCTATTATGTTGGAGGAAAATAACCCTAGACTTTCTATTGCCTGATTGATTGAGTAATCGATCAATTGATTCCATTCCATATCCCATTGCATTCAAATGATTCCACCTTTATTATTCTATCTAGAACAGGTAGGTTCTGTTTCTCTTCTACCTTCTAGCAAAAAAATTTTTTTAATTCATTTGCTCAAAGAATATGATAAGATTTTAGGACCTATTTAAAAAGCAAAAAAAAGGTAACAATTTAACAGAACTGCTATTGGCTGGAGGAATGGAGAAGTGTTATAATCACCAGTGAGAGAGTGCCTTCATTTTATCTTCAATATTAGTGTTTAAATTACATTTTAATGCTTAAGTTGCATTAAGTTATATTTTTATCTAACATAGTAGATCAGGCGTGTCAAATTCATGGCCTGCGGATGTGTCATGTGCTGGCCCCGGCCCTGCCCAGTTTAGTGAAGGGGGGGAAAGTCCTGATATGTCACGTGATGCTGCTGTAATGACATGAGTTTGACACCCCTGCAGTAGATGGAATGATTTTTTTTCTGTAAGTAATCATTAAAAGGCTGTTTATGGTACTCTAAATTTTGGAATTTAGAAAAAATCCCACTTAAAGTAGAATATTGATTATACTCACAAAATCAAAGTCAAAATATTTATTTGAAAATAGCTTCTTATAAGAGTAATGGATTATATATATTTTCCTCTTTAAGTATTACAGATTGTGTATATCGAGTAGTTGAAATGACTGGGTTGGATGGAAAAAAAGTTTTGAAATTGCTTCCAGCTTCTAAACCTTTAAATAACTTGAAGCCTCTGGTTCAGTCTCCAGTTGTGTCTCATGCTGTTAAAGGAAACGTTTCACTATCTGTTCATGATTATATGAAGCCTTCATTTGCAAGTACTGTTACATCTGCTGCTGCTAAAATCTCTAAATTAAAGACCATTGCACCCAGTCATTTAATTTTATCGAAGCCTTTAAATCAATTAGAACAAGTTAATGCAACTTTTGTTGTAAAAAAAAATCCAATTACATCAACAGTTTTTGGCATTCAGAGTAGTTATTCAGCTGATAGATCATCCTTGCAGAAATCTGTTGCACCAGTTTGTTTGTACACAAGCACAGCAGTTGTGAAAATAGAAAATATTCCACTTTCCATGAAACTGCCAATGTTACCTTCTGGCCAACATCTTCAAATACCTGCTCATGCTAAAGTTAAAACTCTTCCAGTTTCTGTTTTGTCACCAGTAATTCAGGACAAAATCCTGGCTATAACTATAGCCTCAAATACTTCAAGGACAGGTGAAAATATCAATGCACCAACCATCTTTGCATCACCAGTAAATACAGTAAAAATGCCTGCTTCAGAATCATTGGAAACAAAATCAGTGGAAGAAGAATCTAGTTCTTTATTACTGGCAACACCACAGAAGGTTGTCAATAGTTCTGCTATGCAAGTATCAACCTCGGGTAGTGTGGAAAATAAGATGAGACCTATCAAATGGGTTGTTCAAGAAAATCCAGAGTCATCAACATCCTACCTTGTCCCTGTAAAATCATCTAACAAAGTGGCATCTAAGCTCTTAAAAACATTGACTGATATGAAAAATACTAAAAACAATTCTACCAGTATTTTGCCTATTTGTTCTAGCAGCCTCCATGAAAGTCATGCAAAAATGCCTTCTATAAAAGACAATGCTCTAGTAATGTGCAACGGAAAGGTGTATTTACTGACTAAAAAGGAAGCTAATATTTTATCAACACTCAAGCCTAGCAAGCAAGAAAGCACAAATGTCCAAAAACAAACTTCAGAATTAATTAGCTCAATTACAGATAATACCATAACTAATCAGGTTATCAATCTTGTATTATCAAAAAATAAAAGGATTGCATCTAATGCGAAAGAACCTAAATTCAGTGACAATACAATACTGTATCCAGAATCTGATGTAAATAAGGATTTTAAAACAGAATCGACACCTTCTGGCTCACCACATGACAATCTTCAAATAAGCAGCATCGGCCAACATGAAGCGGTGTCTTCAGAGAGGAGTGCTTTCGTTGGGATAAATGTTGCTCAGAAATATGTCACACAAAAAACCAGATGATAGTACACATAAAAATCTTTCTTCTAAAGCAGCTACTGATCCTACATCACCACCTGTGGTACTCCATGCAGTCAAAGAGGAAGAGCAACAGGTAATTCTTCATATCAAATTGTATTTATATTGGATGTTTATATCATTGGGATCGTGCTCATATCTGCCAATATGATTAGTAAAAATGGAAATAAAATATTTTTTTCTGTAGAAACCTCTTTCTTGAGGAATAATTTGCTGAAGGACGTTGGCATGGGTTTCTTCCATATTTGAATAGGCCTCACAATTTTAGATCATCAGGTCATCTTTTCTGATAAATAGATGCTTATATTTTATAAGATATCTTTTTATATTTAGTATTTATGTGTTTATTGTCTTGTAAATTACTTTAAGGAATAAAATGATTAAATTAGTAATGTTTACTATTTTAGGTTAAAGTAACTTCAGGAATGCCAATTTGGATAAAGCATATCCAAGAACCACAGAAAAAACAGTATCTTCAGTTGAGAAAAAAAAATTGTCTCTTTAAAGAAGAGAGAGTTTATCTTAGGAGAGTTTCATCTAAAAATTCAGAAGCATCTGTATTTTCCAACAGTGTACAAATGAATGACACTGATAATTTGATATCTATGCCTATGAAAAGTGAATCTGAAAAAGAAGAAATGGTATGTAGAATATTACATTTATGATTAATATTCTGTGATACTTATCCCTATTAATAACTATTATAAATAAAGCCTGTCACAATGATTGGCTGGATTATTGTGATATCATTAAATGTTTATAGATTCATTTTATTACAAAAATATGTGTTTTCAAGAAAAGTATGGAAGTGTTAAAGTAACATCAAAGTATATGCCCTATTTTATAGCTTTTGATATTTTTATGTTATTTTTAGTGTTTTGTAACATTCAAAAAGGAGATAGTAAATGAAGCTATTTGAGTACTTTAACTTTTGAACGTGAAATAATGTCCCACTACTTGTTTTTCCTTCAGGAAAAGTGATGTATTAAATGTACCATGAAATTGTTAAACAGCTCAGTTCTCAGTTTTATAGACCAATGTGGTGATGCCTTAAAATAACAGTTTTAGGGGGTCATGTGCTTATCCCTTCCATCCCTAATGTGTTCCTTTTAAGGACTTCCTCCCAGCATAAGCGGTAGTGGCAATAACTCTAAACTAGTGGACTTGTTGAAGTTGCATGTTGGTTTAGGAAGGGTGTTTCAGAAGGCTTTGAATTCAGTACAATCAAAGCTTTTCCTGTTTTTCTGTTTTCTAGCCCAGTCTGTAATACACCTCCTTTTGACCCCTTCTAAAATTGGATTTCCTAACATTAGAACATCCTCAAAGTAGAAGAAAAATTGGGTTTTCAACCATAGGAAGAAAAAGGGAGATATCCTTGGGACATTGTCTGCAAGACATTGAGTTGCATTCAGAATAGCTGTAGATTGGGTTGCTTAATTTATATTGTCACAATAGTATGCTACTCTTTTTATTCTTTATTTACAGATAATTGGAGAACAAGGAGAAAAGTTGAATATAAAGAGGAAGAGAAAAGCAGTTTTAGAAAATTCAAAGAGAAAAAAATGATGTTACAACAATGCAGAACTCTGACTTTGAGTGTAACAGCTCTTATTCAATAATGAAAAACTTGAATAATTCTTGCACAAAAGACATATCGGAACAAGAGCATTCTAGTTTTCTTCAGTGTCCTCACAACATCTCAAATCCTTGTGTTTGTAACAATGAAGAGAAGAGTTTTGAATTCTACTTTGAATTGCCATGAAAATGAAACTGTTCTTGGTGAAAGGACTTTCAAAAAGGATATTTTTCTTTTCAGTCTCCCAGACTTGGAAGAAACAATAAAAGATGAGAAAATAACAAGACTTAAACTGTTGCTGAGGGAATGAGAGGCAGCTTTGGAAGCAATTCAGAAAAAAATGCATCAGTGTTAACAAAGCTAATTGCAAATTGCTGAAATGTTATCAGATACTGTTCATTTTAACCTATAATAAATTTAATTTTCCTAATGTTTACATGGCATTAATAAGTACAAATATTTTATTTTTATTTATTTGATTTGATTTGTCAATCGCTTACAAGATAATAGGTATAAGTATAAACATGAGTAAGAATACAGGAAATAGGTACAAATAAATGGGGACAATAGGACAGGGACAGGAGGCACGATGAATGAATGGACCTGCAGTTCCAAGACAAGAAGTATGCAAATATAATTATTGACAAGAATATAACTTCCTCAGAAATTTATTTAATTCATTATAATTTTTATAGTAAATACAATTTATATTCATGCTGATCATGATCAGCCTCCAGACTATAGTCTCACAAATGAAATGTAGATAGAATTCTTCAGTTGAAAATGTTTCTAAAGCATCTAACTAGCTTAATACTGACAGAAATGTACTAGCTTAGATTTTATTTAGAACACTCAGTGATTCATTAATTATTTAAGTGTGTAAATTTGTCCCAAAATTCAAAATAACATTTTTGAGTCACTAAAGATCAACAGCAATAGCATTTTCACTTACATACCACTTCACAGCCCTCTTGTAAGCTGTTTATAGAGTCAGCATATTGCCCCCAACAATCTGGGTCCTCAATTTACCGATTTCAGAAAGATGGAAAGCTGAAGCAACCTTGAGCCTGGTCAGGTTTGAGCTGCCAAATTGCAGGCAGCCAGCAGGCAGAAATAGCCTGCAGTACTGCATTCTTACCACTATGCCATGACAGCTCATAGCTCATTTAGTTTATCAAGAGATTATATTTAGAACCTGACTTAAATAATATATTGAAAAGAATTAGAACAATGAACTGTACTGCAAAGTACAGTAATTTGCAGTGTGGTATGCTCATGTTCAGGTTGTTTTAAAATGTTTATTGAAAGTTTCAAAGACTTAAAAAAAAAAACAAGTTCTCACATTTTACAGTGATGTCATAGCAGTGTACATATCCTTTAGTAACAATTAAGTTCGTTTACCATAAGTGTGTCTATAACTAATTTACTACCGTATTTACCGGACTATAGAGCCGCACCCACTAAATTTTAAAAGAAAAAAATATTTTTACATATATTAGCCGCACCAGACTAAGCCGCAGATATATACGTTGTGAAATGAGATATTTACACAGATTTTGTAAATGTTTATTTACATACCTTAATTGTTTCCAAACAGTGCCTGTAACACAGCAGTAAAATGGCTGAGCGAACAAAACTGAAAAGTCATTAATGTTTTTATTCATCCTCCTCCTGTGCACTGAAACCACTGAAGTCGTCTTCTTCAGTGTCGGAGTTGAAGAGTCTCAGAACATCTCCATCACACACCTTTTCAATATCTCTGTCGGTGTCGCTTTCAATGTCACTTTCATCTCGAGACACACTTACCGATGAAGTTGTGCTGTTCTCTCGACGCAGCAGTCCAGCCTTTCGAAACCCCCTGGTGATTGTGGATTCTTTCACACTGCTCCACGCTGTAAGGATCCACTGGCAGACCTCAGAAAAGAATGCTCTTAGCATGCGGCCAGTTTTTGTGAATGATTTCTCGCCACTAGTCATCCAAGCCTCCCACTCATCTCGGAGTGCCGCTTTAAATGCATGATTCACACTGATATCGAGTGGCTGCAAAAACTTAGTTGTACCTCCAGGAATCACAGCTGGAATTGAGTTCTCTTGATGGCTGCTTTCACAGAATCTGTTATATGGGCCTTCACACTGTCCAAAACAAGCAATGATTTTTTTCTGGTGAAAAAATCCTCCCAGGCGCTTACTGTAGCACTCCGTCAGCCATTCAGTCATTAGGCTTTCTATCATCCACCCTTTTTTGTTAACTTTAACAACTATGCCTTTCGGGAGTTTTTCTTTTGGCAGTCATCCACTTAAAAATCACCATCAGTGGAAGCTTCTGTCCGGATGTGGTGCAGCTCAACACACACGTGAAATGCGTTCTCTCGTGGCCAGTTGTTTTCACCATAATGGATGATGCTCCTGTCTTGTTTACAGTTCTAGTTAGAGGCAGGTCAAACGTTAAAGGTACTTCATCCATATTTATGATGTCGTCTGGTCCAATGGAATTCTCGGCTAGTTTTGTTTCAATAAATTTGTGGAAGTTTGCAACTTTTTCCTCGTAGTTGGAAGGGAGTTGCTGACAGACAGTCGTCCGCACCCTAATGGACAGATCTTTTCGTCTCATAAATCTACAACACCATGATGGTCCACCTTTAAAATCTTCAATGCCCATTTTGCTGGCGATTGTTTTAGCTTTCAGTTGGATCTGCATGGTGGATACACCTTGGCCGTCTGCTCTCTGTGTGTTCACCCAGTCCTCAAGAACATTTTCAAGTTTAGGCCATCTGCTTTTATGACCTCTGAAAGCCTTTGTTGTCCTTTGGCATTGAATCAGTTCTTCACGCTGCCGTCTCCAACATCTCACCATTGATTCATTAACACCAAGCTTACGTGCAGCAGCTCTATTTCCTTCCTGGATAGACAGATCGATTGCTTCCAACTTAAAAGCTGCATCATATGCTTTTCTTCGTGTACTTTCCATGATGGTGTGAAAAATATTTTGCGTTCATGCGTGTCGTGCTGCTTGTGTCGAGTGCACCAAAAACTACCGGTAGCGTCTTCTTTGCATTGACCTCTTGTGTCTGTCATGTTTTTGCGCCCCCTAATGGCAGTTAGCGAAGAAAAATCTATAGATAAGCCGCATTGTTGTACAAGCCGCAGGGTTCAAAGTGTGGGAAAAAAGTAGCAGCTTATAGTCCGGAAAATACGGTAATTCCTTACTTGTTATATTGCTATTAAAGTACAATACTTATCTATCTACATTACTTTACATATATACACATATTTGTCATATATCACATTCTTCTTTGCAATTTTCATTGGTCATTTTTACAAAGCATAATTACTCCACTTCTTTTTTAACCAGTTATACCATATATTCCATATTGTAAAATATTCTTCTTCCCTGTTTTTTAATGTCATAGTCTAATCATTTCTGCACATTGATGTATCTTATTAATCACAACTAAGTCTGGGTATCGTAGTCAGTTTCCAGTTTTGAGCTAGAGAGATTCTTGCAGCAGTTATGTGTAGTATTAGATGTTGGTGTTTCTTATCCCATGTTGGTTCTAACATACCTAACAGAAAGATTTCTGGTATGAATTTGATTTTTTGTTTTGTTAATTCCTCTAGCCAGGCTCGAATTTTGAGCCAGTACTTTCGTACGTGGGGACACATCAACCACATGTGAAAATACGTTCCCTGGCTGTGGTTGCACTTCCAACATTTGTGTGACAGATTGGGGAACATTCTGGTTAATCTCGCTGATGGAAGGTTCCACCGATAAAACATTTTGTAGGTATTCTCCTTATGAGACCGATAGCATTAATTTGTAATTTGTTTGCCATAATCATTCCCATTGATCCAAATCAATGGTATGACCGAAATTTTTGGCCCACGTTATCATATTTTCCTTAACCGTCTCCTCCTCCATTTTGAATTCCAATATAGTTATATGCTTTGGTAATCATCTTTTTTTCACCTCCCTGCAGTATTTTATCTAATTCCTGAAATGTGGTATAAAATCCAAATTGTTCCTTATCTTTTTTGTGTCTTTGGATTTGAACTTACGGCCACCAACCTATCTCAATTCCTTGTAGTTTTAATTGGCTCTGTGTTTTTATTATCCTTCATCTATTATAAGCTCTTTATATTTTATTATTTTGCTCAATTCCATGGCATTAGGGTATATTAGTGCCTCCACTGGAGATAGCCTGAGAGGTATTTTCACATAATGGTTCCTTTTGATTTTTTCCCATACATGTAACAAAGCATTTCTTACCCAGTGTCTTTGGAAATAATTGTGGCATCTGTTTTTCCCGTCCCAGAGGAACTCTTGTTCAGGTTTTTAATCAACTACTTATATACTTCCCCAAGATATTTCAGCAAGAATATCCTCTCTGGTAATGTGATCTGGAATTGGAGCTTTCATAGTCCCCTTATCATGGTCAGCTCATGCCTGATAGTCATGTGGTTCTCTGGTGTCACAAACCACTGCAGGAATATAAGACCTATTATACTGGAACGTAAAGCCATCAGGTGAAATCATCTGTCTCCAAGGTATGCTGGTGGTATCCAATTATATTTCATATCGTTATCCAAGCTCCAAATATCTTTGACTGGAGACAAAAAGCTCCCACACAAGCAGTTACAAGAAGGAGGAAATGCCGTTTAAATTATAAAGAGTAAAAAACAACAATAACCAGGCAAGATAAGGGCTGGAAGACATCCACAGATATCAGAACACACACTGGGAAGGATGCCAAACTCAGAGAGGAACAATAAACTAGAGATATTTCTACGCTTTGTTTCCAGCACTCAGCTGTACGCATGTCCGTCCTCTTATCCAGTTGTCACAGCTGCAGCCCATGAAGAGGATCAAGGCCCTCTCCTCCCAAGTAGACCACATCTCTCCCTTATCCTCTCCTCCCTGCATGCCCTAGGATGGAGAGGGGATGGGCCTGGGTCCTCCTCTGACTGCCCAGCCGGCCTCTGCCCTTCCCCAGCCTCCTCCACAATCTCCGGAGCCACACTTCCACTCGCTGTCAGCTGTTCCTCCTCTCCCTCAGAGTCAGTCTCCACCAGGAGCATGACAATTTTCATATAAAATGACATTTTTATATATTGCATTGAATGTTATATAAGCATATGCACAGTATAAAAAAGTACTATGCAAAAGGTTTTTGGTAGTTGTGCAAAAATGCTGTAAATTAAGAATGACTTTCAGAAATAGATGTATTAGGTTTTTTTTTAATCAATTAACAAAATGGAAAGAAAATGTACAGAAGATAAATCCAAATCAAATCAATAATTGGGGTGACCAATCTTTGCCTTCAAAACAGCATCAGTTCTTCTAGGTACACTTGCACATAGTTTCTGAAAGAACTTGGCAAGGTTCCTTCAAGTTGTCCCAAACATGTTGGAGAACCACAGATCTTCTATGGATGTAGGCTGCCTCAAATACTTCTGTTCCTTCATATAATTCCAAACAGACTCAATGTTGAGATCAATAATTCCAAACAGACTCGATGATGTTGAGATCAGGGCTCTGTGAGGGCTAAAGCATCACTTCCAGGACTTCTTGTTCTTTATACTGACGATAGTTCTTAATGACATTGACTGTCATTATCCTTCTGAAGAATAAATGTGAAGCTAATCGCAGGCCTCCCTGATAACATGGTATGATAGATAAGTATCAGCCTGTATTTCTCAACATTGAAGACACCATTGATCCTGACCAAATGTTGAATTCCATTTGCAGAAATGCAGCCCAAACTTGCAAGGAATCTCCACCATGCTTCACTATTGCCTGCAGATGCTCCTTATGGTATGCACTACAGCCCTTTGGCAAACAAACTGTCTCCTGTTACAGCCAAATATCACATTTTGATTCATCACTCCAAAGCATCTGCTGCCATTTTCTACACCCCAATTCCAATGTTTTCCTGCTTAGTTCAGTCACTTGGGCATTTATTTATTATTTATTTGTCAAGCAATTATTAGATAACAGGCATAAGTATAAGCATGGTTATGAATACATGAAATGGATACAAATAAAAAAGAAACAATAGGACAGGGACAGTAAGCATGTTGGTGCACTTAGGCACACCCCCTACAGACCTCTTAGGAAAGGAGTGAGATCAGTAATACACAGTCTAAGGTTAAAATTTTGGGGGTTTGGGAAAGAAACCAGAGTCAGGTAGTGTATTCCAGACATTGACCACTCTTGCTGAAGTCGTATTTTCTGCAATCAAGTTTGATGCAGTTTACCTTGAGTTTGTATCTATTGTGTGCTCTTGTATTGCTATGGTTGTATCTATTGTGTGCTCTTGTGTTGCTATGGTTGAAGCTGAAATATTCATTGGCAGGTAGGACCTTGTAGTAGATAATTTTATATACTATACATAGATCGGACTGAAGGTAGCATAGTTCTAGGTTGTTTAGGTCTAAAATTTCAAGTCTGGTGGCATAAGGTATTCTGCTACGAGTAGAGGAGTGGAAAACTTGTGAAATATTTCTGGACTTTCTCAATTGTATTAATATCCAATATGTAATGCGGATTCCAGATTGATGAGCTGTATTCAAGTATTGATCTAACAAATGTTTTGTATGCTCTAGTTAGTAGTGTGATATTACTGGAGAAAAAGCTATGCAGGATTAGGTTAACAACTCTTAATGCCTTTTTTGGCTATGTAGTTACAATGGGCTCTAGCACTTAGATCATTAGAGATGAGTACTCCAAGGTCCTTGACATAGTTGGGGTCATCAACAAGGTCTTGACAATTCAGCTTGTATTTTATTTTCTGATTTTTTTTTGCCGATATGTAAGACAGAGCATTTGTTTGTTGAGATTTGAAGTTGCCATTTGTTTGACCATTCTGACACATAGTCGAGGTCTTTTTGAAGGGTAGCAGTATTGTCAGTGGTGTTGAATAGCTTTACATCATCAGCAAAAAGAACACAGTTGCTCTTAATATGATCACAGAGGTCATTTATGTAGAGTATAAAGAGAGTTGGTCCTAGAATGCTACCTTGGGGGACACCGCTACCTTGGGGGAACGCTACCTTGTGGTGTTCCCTATTTTGACCATTTGTTGCCTGTTTGACAGGAATGCATCTATCCAGTTATGCAGGTGTCTGGAGATACCATAATATTTTAATTTTAGGAGTAGTTTGTCGTGTACCATTGAATCAAAGGCTTTACAGAAGTCTATGTAAATAGCATCAATTGCTTTGCCCTAATCAAGTTGTGTAGTCCAGTGGTCCCCAACCTTTTTTATGCCGCGGCCCGGTACCGGCATCAGCTGGCGCGCGCCCGGTCATCAGCTTCTTGTTTTGATGAAAAAGTGCCGTGAGCTCACGAAGCCCTTTCATCAAAACAGATGGCACGCACGTTCAGTGAGCTTTTCTGGAAAGCTCACCGGAAGCACTTTTCATCAAAACAAGATGGCGGCGCTCAGCTTCCAGTGAGCTTTTCCGGGTAGAAATGGCTTTCTGCCGGAAAAGCTCACTGAAGCATGCTGCGCCATCTTGTTTTGATGAAAAGTGCTTCCGGTGAGCTTTCTACCCGAAAAGCTCACCGAAGCACTTTTTCATCAAAACAAGATGGCGGCGCCCAGCAAACCAGCTGCCCGGTAGGATTTGTTCCGCGGACCGGTACCGGTCCGTGGACCGGTAGTTGGGGACCCCTGGTGTAGTCCATATGTTTTTGCAGTGTAGGAGTTGCAGATTACAGGATAATTTTTTTCTGAAACCAAATTGTTAGAGAGTAGGTTGTTTGTCTCTAAGTGGAGAATAATGGATTGGTTAATAATTGATTCCAACTTTACAGGTGACACAACGTAAAGAAATTGGTCTGTAATTTTCAATTAGGCTGAGGTCTCCCTTTTTGAAGATGGGGATGACTGTGGCTAGGGACCATAGGTTTGGCAAGGAGCTGGTGCTGAAAGATTTTTCAAAGATTATACTTAAAGGTTCTGCTATGGCAGTGGATAGCTTTTTTAAGAAGTAGGCATATATCCGTCCGGTCCGATAGATAGAGATGGTTTTAGATTGCGTAGTGCTTTTTCAACATTATCTTCTATAAAATCGATATGTATTAGGTCATTGGTCTGTGGTTCGACTAGGAAATATTGGGCATGATCCATTGCTGTTTACAAAAAGTCAAAGAATGTGTTAAAGAGGTTGGCTTTAATGATGTCATCATTACAGTCTTTACCGTTAGCTCCTTTCAGGGATAGACCTTGAGTCTTTAAGTTTGTTGTTTACAAAATTGTAGAAACCGCGGGTGGAATTGGTGCATAGGTTTTCCTCTTGTTTAATGTGATAATTGGTGCATTCAATCTTTATCTTGTGCATACATTTTTGTATTGGCTTTTAAAATTGCCAACGTGACCAGATTTGTTTTTCTGCCAAAGGGATTTCTTTTTGGATTGGAGTTTCCTTATTGTTATGGGTAATTTGTTTTTTCTCGTTTTGGGAGTTGTTATTGGTACATATAGTCTGATGACATTTTGACTTCAAGTAAAAATATGTTGTAATGTCTTCAAAGTATTGCATCCAGTGAATAGAAGTTGCCAATCAAGAGATGCAAGACCATTGTTTATAAGATCATAGTTGCCTTTTCTAAAATTATAATTGGGTATCCCATCGTTATGATGGTTTTTGTAAGGGTTTATGTTGAGACAAAAGTCATTCATGCTGTGGTCACTGTTGGAAAAGGGTTCTTTTATTTGTATTCCATAAATTGAATTCAAACTGTTGCAGAAGATGAGATCGAGGCAGTTGTTAAGTCTAGTGTCGTTGGTTACTAGTTGTTCCAGTCCCAGACTTGTTACAGCATTGTAGAAGGTTGCATGTATGGGTTCAGTTGTACATTCATTTAGGTCCAATTAATACGAGGTAGATTGAAGTCACCAAGAAAGATAAATGTGTGTGGGCAGGAGTTTGCCCATGTTAGTAGTGAATGTAACTTGTTTACATGTTTGATGTCATAATCAGGGGCTCTGTAACATAGTAAGAATCAAAATGTGATGTTTAAGGACAGTTCACAGATGATGGTCTCAGGAAGAGCAAGCTCCTAGGTAACTTGGATGTTTTTTAGATGTAGGGGCTTTTTATAGAAGATAGCAACACCACCCCCTCTACAGATTTCACAATCTGATCGGGAAACGTGATAGTCTCTTCCTGTGGTAATGGAGTCAGGGAGAAGATGTGTTAAGCCATGTTTCCCAGACAAATATGATGTTGAATTTAGCCATATTTAATAAGAGGAGAAATTCAGGTATTTTATATACAAGGCTTCTTGCATTGAGTAGCTTGCATGTAAGGCCAGTTGTAGTTGGAATTGAGGTAGTTAGGGGCGTGCGTGCCTAGTTTTGGGTGATGGTGGATTGGATGATATAGGGTTGGATGCTGAATTGTGGGTTGTGTGACTTACTTTTGATACAATCAGCACGGTAGTCAATGTATAGGTCCTTCTCTCCATTGTCTAGACGTTTTTTGAGTTCTGTGCGGAGATCACGAGAACAGATTCTTTGCAGTATGGGTAAGTCTGGTTGTGAGCGAAGTTTGTTATGGGTGGGATTGGTTTTAGCAATGGTGTTTATTGTATGAATGAATGCTGGACTCATTTTTGCAAACAACTCTACAAAATCTTGGGGCCACTGAGCCATCATTGTATTTGAACTCAGGGCCATCTCTGGTTATTTCAATGGTATCTTCAGGAGAAATGTTTGTTGTATTGGAGTTGCTTATGTTGTTGAGAACTTTGGTGATATCATCTGATTCGTTGATGTCTTCAAGACCAAATAAAATGGCATTTGGATGTTTCTGATCACGTTCCATGTTGTCTCTGATGAGTAAGGGGATATCATTTGTGGTATTATTTGATGGGATAGTGATTATTTGTGGCTGTGGTTTGGTGGTTATTTTTGGTTATAGTTGTGATTGTAGTTGTGGTAGTGGTTGTTGAGTTGAGATTTGATTTTGAGCTGTTAGGTATTTGCTTATCTGTGCTGTGTTTTTTTTCAAGAGAGATTAGGCTTCCTTGTTTCAAAACGTGTTACTAAGCATTCTATTGAGTGAATGGATGATTCTATATTTTCAACTTTATCAGACAGAGTACTTAATTGGTTTAGCTTAGGTAAACATGATGGACATAGACAAGGAAGTGTATCTGATGTTTTTAGGAGATTGACTAGGTTTTTGGTTAAGTTTAAACAGGTGAGGTGGGCTTGATTGTCACATAGGTGGCATTTAATGTTATTTTTGCTTTCATTGATGGTTTCAAAACATTTGAAGCATATGCAGGAGACTGGGAGTTCATTGGTAGAGATATTCTTTTATTGATGTTTGGTAATGGAGGGTTTGGACTTTTTGGCTGGCATGGTCAATGACAATAGTACACTAACAATTACAATAGCTAATTAATATGGTAGGTAGACAGTTACTTAATGAATGTTAGTAATTAATAAATATTGATAAGTAAGGTTAATTACTTCTAAAAAATCAATCAATCAACTAGATAATCAATGATACAGTATTAAATCACTATCAATCAACAAATCAGTAATTAGTGGTCATTTAACAATTAATTATACTATTAAATGATAAATCAATTATTTTAGACAAAGCATTATCTGTTAATAATAGGTCTTGAGGTAATGAAATAATGGAGATAATGAAGTATTGGAGGTTGGTAGTTAAAAGTTACTTGATTCCATATCCAAGGTATGGCTTTTTAGGTGCAATTCTTCCATGAAGACCACTTCTGGACAGACTTCTCCAGACAGTAGATCAATGTACTTGGGTCTCATTGGTTTCTGCTAGCTGTGTGCTGATGGCACTGCTAGACATCTTCCAATGTCAAAGGGAATGATGAGCATGATGTGTCTATTATCTGTTGCATTAAGTTTCCTTGGCTGACCACTGTGTCTATGGTCCTCAGTTTTGCCCATTTCTTTGTTTCTTCAAAAGAGCCTGAACAGCACATCTTGAAACCCCAGTCTGCTTTGCAATCTTTGCCTGGGAGAGACCTTGCTGATGCAGTATTACCTTCTGTCTTGTCCTATTCTCAGTTTTGCCATAGTGTACGACCTATGACACGAAACTGTCTTCCACAACCTCACCTTAGTAGCAGAGTTTGGTTGTGCCTCACCCAGTTTTAAGCTTTTAAGCTGTTTGTTTCAATTAGCGACTGTCTTTCAATCTACATATAAAATTGATGCTAATTAGCTCCTGCTTGGTATAATTGGTTAATCCCAAACTTGACTCTAATCCTACAAAATCCCTGACTTTGTGCAAGTGTAAGAAATGATGCTGTTTTGAAGGCAAAAGGTGGTCACCCCAAATATTGATTTGATTTGGATTTCTCTTTTGTCCATTTACTTTCCATTTTCTTAATTGATAAAAATAAACGATTAACACTTATATTTTTAAAATCTTAATGTACAGCATTTTTGCACATCTGCCTAAAACTTTGTACAGGACTGTACATATAGCTATATATATGGGCTGATACCAATGGAACTAATAGACATCAGGATTTCTGCATATTAAAAAAATGAAAGTTCTAAACGTGAACCAAAGCTTTCTTCTGAGAGAAGTTCTTATTTGTGACATTTTCTCTTGTTTTCTTCTCATATGCTTCCTGTGATTGGTATTCTTTGGTCATCTTCTAGGAGCTGCTCTTGAGGGTGATAAAGATTAGGCCCAAATAGTGTTATTTCTAAATGCAATGAGATTTTCTAGAATAAATGGTGAAAAAGAATGAAATTTATTAATTAATTTGGTTTTGTTATGAAAAAACGTGATTCTACTTTATAAAAAATAATTAAGGAATCTCATAGATAACATTACTGTCTTAATAATTTTATCAACGTTTAAAAATTGCATAGTCATCTCAAATCATTCAATCTCTAAAACTTCGTTCTCATCTTTGTCTATGCCTTAAAGGGAGTACTTGAAATCCCTGGAAGTCAATACTTCTAAATGCTGAATGGGACTGTTTCCAGAGCTTTGCCTGGACTCCTTTTCCCAATAGGTGGAAGATCTTCCTGTTTCTCCATGAGATGTTGCTCTTAGGTGCCCACTATGTTCTTGGAGTCTTTTTCCTTGAAAGCTGTATGATGCCAGTGGGTTATAACAGCTTCAGAGAATCAGAATGTTTCTAGGCCCAATCACTGATATCACTGGCCCTCGAAGGACCCCAGGGAAAATAAGTCTCCAAACAGATTCTAATACTAAACAGATATGTTCAAATTCACCACTGATTTGAACATGTACAGCACTACATAAATTCTAGCCCAAAAATGAGTAAGGGAGAGAGGACAAAAGAAGGGGAGAAATAGTTTGCAGCACACTACCTTTAATTTTTCCCCCATTACTGAGATAAACTACATAAGTTTGTATTTCTTAGGCTAATAGGCTGCTTCAACTGTATTCAGTTTTAAACAATGTATGCTTCATTTCTCATGATTAAAACAATACAAATTCCAAAAGACTGAAAGACATCATGTCTACCAAAGGTTTGTCCACCCTTGCAGTAGAGAAACTTACCTGGAAGTCACGGATGAAAGTCAGGAAAAAAATGATGAAAGTGAAAAGCAAAGACCATTCAGAGACTATGGCAATGATATGGAAGGTAAATCCCTGTAGAAGGTATTTTTAAAAAAATGTATTATGAGATGGTAGAATATCATCAGTCCTAACAGTGAGCTCAAGTAATGTA
This sequence comes from Notechis scutatus, assembly GCF_049901735.1. Classification (NCBI taxonomy): domain Eukaryota; kingdom Metazoa; phylum Chordata; class Lepidosauria; order Squamata; family Elapidae; genus Notechis; species Notechis scutatus. The sequence goes on along the minus strand of NC_142011.1, from coordinate 36,396,515 downwards.
TACCAATAATAAGCACAACAAAAGGGTTTTAACAATTAAAAACATGCAGGTTATGTTTCAAGGCCATTTTAAAAGCAGTCAAAAGGCCTTCAACATCTATAGGAGAATGACTAAAGGTTAAAGAGAGCATCACATTCTTTATGCCATTCCATTATGTATGTTTATGTACATTAAAAAGAAATCCCTAGTGTCTTCCAGATAGATGCTGCTTATGGAACTTGCCATTGATGGTGCTGTCTAGACCAATGGTTCCCAAACTTTTTCAGTCCACCGCCCCCTTGGTGCTACAAACTCATCCTCAGTGCCCCTACCCACCCAGGGGTGGGATTCAAATTTCTGTGGGTGTGGCCTAATTTGAGAGGGTGGCTTCTGGTCATGTGACTGGCTGGGCATGGCTTGCTGGTCACATGACCAGGTAGGTGTGGTTTGGTGGTCATGTGACTGGGTGGGCGTGGCCAGGTGACTGGCAAACCAAATATAAGTGGTCCTCACTTAATGGCTGGTTGTTGAGCAAGTGTTCTAATTTATGACTGGCCTCCCCAGAGCTACTTGACCTGTTTTTGGAGTTTTGACAGCCATGCACACACACACACACACACACTCCCTTCTAACCCTGATGGAGCAGGTCATTGGACTAGAATCGGCAAAGCATCTCTGATTAGATTCTAGTAGTGAATAGAATCTAATCAGAGATGCTTTGCTGATTCTTGTTGATTTGTTTTATTTGTATTTATTTTATGTTGCTGAATTGCATTGACATGTGTGTCCCTTCTAGTGCACAGCCAAGCTTCTTTGTGCACAGCCTTCTAGTGCACAGCCAAGCTTCTTTGCAGCAAAAATTACCAACCTCTGGCTTTGCTCTACTTTTCAATGGTGCCGCCACTGTCGCATTCTAGGTGCCGGCCCAGCAGGTCCACCTCATTGAGCCTGCTGCACCGGAGGGACCTACCCAAGCAAGTCCGAGTGGAGTGGTAAGGAAAGGGTGCAAGCCATTTCCCTCCCACCCATGCCCCCTAACCTCAATTGTGCCTCCATGCATGCGCGCCCCTTGCCAAGCTACAGAAGGCTGCCGGGGTGGTGGTGTCCCAGACCCCTAAGGGGGTGGGTGGGTGGGTGCAGGGGACTCCTTAATCCGGATTGTGACCGGGGAAAGGGTGCAAGCCTGTTCCATTTTCCCCACACCCACCTACCCTCTCCCCAATTTTCCCGACTTGGGGAAAAAACCAGCGCTGCTTTCCCTCCCCCCACCGTTGGTCTGTTCCCGTGCACAGGCCCACGCGCTCCCGCTCACCCATCCACTTTGCACCAACAGGGTATCCTTCCCCCCGCCTCCTCCCTTCACTCCCGCCCTCCACCGCGCAGGCACTCTTCTCTGTTCGTTGCACCTGCTCCTGCCCGGGGAGGCGCAGTACGCCCGGTCCTGCCGTTCATCCGTCCCATTAATCCCGGCATCGGCAGCAGACGAAGAAGGAATTCCAGCTGTAAAAGCACAGCTCGCTCCTCCCAGTGTCCAGCATTGCAACAATGCCGCTGCACGGGCGGGCTAACCGGTTGCTTCCCCCACCGCCATTTTGCACTGGCTGGAGCTGAGCGAGCAATGCTCCCAGCTCCTCTGCCACCACCTCCCCTGGTCAGCCACCCCTCCAGGATACCACCTCCTCCTCCGCCTCCTCCACCGTCTGAAGCCCCGGCCAGTAAGGCAGACCTGGCCAGCTGCAGTGAGGAGCTGGTGCACCATTTGAGCCGAGAGGAGGCTGAGAAGCTGGCGGCACTGGTGCAACGCAGCTGGCTGATCCAGAGTGTGCAGCAGCAGCTGCAGGAGCACCTGCGCAAGATCCACAAGCTGAAAGCCATCAATGGGCGGCTGTAGGCGGAGAACCACGAGCTGCGCGACCTCTGCTGCTTCCTGGATGAGGACCACCTGAAAGCTGGCCCGCCACTGGCAGCTCTTCAGGTATCACACTGCGCAAGTCCTGCGCTACAAGGTGCCGACGCCTCGAACACCCATCTGCTGCCTCTTAGCGCCCCCAAGGGGGCCGGCAGAGCGGTGTTTGAGGCGTCGGCACCGCAAGCTCACCCTATTGACTGTTGCACCATTCCAGAGCCGGCGCCTCGAATGCAACAGCACATTGGGAAAGTAGAGCAAAGCCGCTGCCACCGCATTTGAGGTACCGACTCTGGAGCAGTCCAACAGTCAGTGGGGTGAGCCTGCGGTGCTGATGCCTTGAACACCCCCCTGCCAGCCCCCTTGCCTCTTATTGCTCCCCTAAGGCATCCCACTGTCTCCAGGGGGTGGTACCACCGACTTTGGAAACCACTAGTCTAGACTCTAGAGCAGGGGTATCAAACTCGCGACATCACTTTGTCATCATGTATCATGCCTTTTTCCCCCTTTGCTAAACCAGGGGTGGGCGTGGTTGGTGTGTGATGCATCCAGCCCACAGGTAGCAAGTTTGACACCCCTGCTCTGGAGATTTTAAGAGCTGAAATTGGGAAAGACCTTAAAAATACAAAATATAACAAAAAAGGGGGAATAAGACAAATAATTACCTAATTCTCAATGGAAGTTATTAATGGTTATTAAACATGGTTTGTGTCTACACATACACACAAATACACAAACACAGTTTCTCCATATTTACAGGCATTATACTACTTGTTGAGGGTCAAAATAAAAGACCTTTTGTTCATGTCCTGTCTTTGAACTTCTCAATAACATCTAGGAATAAAACTTTGCCCTGATTCAGCAGAAAACCTTACTTTATTAAACTAGCTTTATTAAATATTAAAGAGGCTAGACGAGCTATCCTGGATATCTTTTAAATTGTAGTAATGACACCAACTGTTTATGTTTGTGTGTGCAGAACTAAGTATATATTTTGGGGAAACAATATATAAACAGTACAGTGCATTAAGAATATCTTGGAATGTTTTCTGCATGCACTTGACCCATTTCATTTGTGTCTTCTCTCTGTTGTCTTTTAAGAAAAACCAAACTTACTTTGTCCTGGGGATTCCAACGCTGCATCTTTAGGTAATCTATTCCAATTAAGCTGATTAAAATGAATGTACAAATAATCACTTTAATCATTAAGGAATATCTTTGAAATACAAAGGAAATAACTTTATGCTCCATCCATTCTTATTCATCCCCATTTGCTTTTTTTAATTTAAAGGCTGTACACCCTAGAAGTTTTAAGAAGGGATGGTGTAATCCTTAGTTTAAATTATTTTTAAAGTTATGTCTAGTTTGCCCCATCCTTTTGAAATGTGCCAACAATGCAGCAAATGTCCCATCTGAAGGCCAGTCAGTAAAATATACAATCATGGCATTTCACTCATCTAGAAAATTGTTAAAGATCAGGGGATTCTCATAGACCCATGAGATATGGATTAAGAGGATGCAATTGAGAAAATAATCAACAGAAATCAGGGATTCTAACAGTAATACAAATCTTAAAAATTAATATCTATCTATCTAGACAGGTAGGTAGGTATAGGTATAGATATATTGTATATAATATAAAATGATATATAAATTACGGGTAAAGTTTTACCTATTCTTGTAAAATACTCATTATGAAATCCTTTTCACAATGAACACTTGTAACATGAATGAAATAAATATGAACACAATGAATATTAACAAATTATGCCATAAACTTTTTAAGATTCAAATACATGTAATCACGTGCAAATACATGTAATCAAATATTATCCTGGGAAAAATACATTCATAAGGGTAATAAATAATGAAGCTAAGTGAAACTCATGATAGTGATAAAAAATTGCTGATCAGAGTCACTTTGATATTAAGATCGGCAGTTTATATATTTAGTTATATAAATAAATAATTTTTTTAAAAAAAATCATACTACAGTTGTGCTCCTGAGTTTACATACCCTGGCAGAATTTATGATTTCTTGGCCATTTTTCAGAGGATATGAATGATAACACAAAAACTTTTCTTTCACTCATGGTTAGTGGTTGGCTGAAGCCATCCATTTATTATCAATCAACTGTATTTAAATTTTTTAAATATTTTAAAATCATGACAACAGAAACTTCCCAAATGACCCTGATCAAAAGTTTACATACCCTGGTGATTTTTTATGTACACAGGTTGGCACAAAGGGGTTTGAATGGCTATTAAAGGTAAGCATTCTCACCTGTGATCTGTTTGCTTGTAATTAGTGTGTGTGTATAAAAGGTCAATGAGTTCCTAGACTCCTGACAGACCCTTGCATCTTTCATCCAATGCTGCACTGACGTTTCTGGCTTCTGAGTTATGGGGAAAGCAAAAGAATTGTCAAAGGATCTGTGGGAAAAGGTAGTTGAACTGTATAAAACAGGAAAGGGATATAAAAAGATATCCAAGGAATTGAGAATACCAATCAGCAGTGTTCAAACACTACTCAAGAAGTGGAAAATGAGGGGTTCTGTTGAAATCAAACCATGGTCAGGTAGACCAATTAAAATTTCAGCCACAACTGCCAGGAAAATTGTTCAGGATGCAAAGAAAACCCACAAATAACTTCAGGTGAAATACAGGACTCTCTGAAAACATGTGTTGTGGCTGTTTCAAGGTGCACAATGAGGCGGCACTGGAAGAAAGATGGGCTGCATGGTCGAGTCGCCAGAAGAAAGCCATTACTACGCAAATGCCACAAAGTATCCTGCTGACAATACGCCAAACAGCCCAGAGACAAGCCTCAGACCTTCTGGCACAGTCATTTGGAGTGATGAGACCAAAATTGAGCTTTTTGGCCACAACCATAAACGCTACATTGGAAGAGGAGTCAACAAAGGTCTATGATGAAAAGTACGCCATTCCTACTGTGAAATACGGAGGTGGATTGTTGATGTTTTGGGGATGTGTGAGCTACAAAGGCACAGGAAATTTGGTCAGAATTGATGGCAAGATGAATGCAGTTTGTTATCAAAAGATACTGGAGGAAAATTTGCATTCATCAGCCCAGAAGCTGTGCATGGGACGTACTTGGACATTCCAACATGACAATGATCCTAAACACAAGGCCAAGTCGACCTGTCATTGGCTACAGCAGAATAAAGTGACGGTTCTGGAGTGGCCATCTCAGTCTCCTGACCTCAATATCATTGAGCCACTCTGGGGAGATCTCAAACGTGCAGTTCATGCAAGACAGCCCAAGAATTTACAGGAACTGGAGTTTTTTTGCCAGGAAGAATGGGCAGCTTTACCATTTGAGAAGATAAAGAGCTCATCCACACATACCACAAAAGACTTCAAGCTGTCACTGATGTTAAAGGGGGCAATACACCGTATTAAGAACTGGGGTATGTAAACTTTTGATCAGGGTCATTTGGAAAGTTTCTGTTGCCATTATGTTTTTAAAAAAGAGTAAACACAGTTGGTTGATAAATGGCTTCAGCCAACCACTAACCATGAGTGAAAGAAAAGTGTTCGTGTTGTCATTCATATTCTCTGAAAAATGGCCAAGAAATCATAAATTCTGTCAGGGTATGTAAACTTATGAACACAACTGTATGCAGTATGTGTTAGTTTTGCAATATAAAATTATGTTATCCCGGCAGGCCAGGGGCTGGATGGGTCATGTGCAAGCCATGGCTCTGCAAAGGCAAAAAGCATCACAATATATAAGTCATGTGACGCTTGTTTTTGTTGCAATGGTCTAATTATTTATTATTATTATTTCTCTGGGAAACATATTTTGTGATCTTTTATAGTACTGTTATAACAAGTAGTCATTTTAGCCGCCTGAAGATAAAGCATGTTTCATTTAAAATAAACTTTTAAGAAATACCCCACATTCATCACTTGCACTGGTTTACCACAAAGGATACTACTCACTAGGTTTACTATGCCCCATAGCAGTATTGTAAATCTGATCCAAAAAATATCCTTCCCATGAATTTGTGGTTGCATCTTATAGGAAATAATTGTCTGAACCAGAAAATATATGATTCCAATTCCAAATACGAGAAAAGCTCCAACTGTATGTATGACATATATAACATTTTTCTACAGGAAGATAACATAATTCAATAGTTATTAGAGAATACCGGGGTAATACTTGAAAGGGTCAAACAATATGACAAAACTGAATCTTTGAAAAGAATCTCTCAAAATTACCAGAACTTTGGCTCAATAACAAATACTTTGGCTCAATAACAAATCTACAAACCACTATAAAAACCTAGAGATCTATAATTATTGTAAGTTCATTATTTCTAATTAAGAACAATATTGTAATGGTATTTTATGGTATAAAGGAACTAAAACACAGGGGTACTTTAGAAGACATTATATACAGGAATCTCTGTGATTAAATTGGGAGAAGATTAAAAGACAATTTGAAAATTCCAGTCTGGCTATCGACTACTGAAGCATTTTCTTATCCTGTAATATACAAAAAGGAACAAACAGTTAGATATGGTGAAATATTGAATGAAAAGGGTGAACTTAAATCTATACAAAAACTAGAGGAATAAGGTATAAAGATGAATTGGTTTTCATATGCGCAAATACATTCAAGGTATGATAAAGATTCTAAAACAGAAGGTTTCTATGATAAATTGACTGACTTAGATAAGATTTTGACAGGTACTGATGAAAAGGTGATTAAAAAATTGTATGGATATTTATTAGAAATTAAACTAGAAGAAGAACAAGTTAAAGAAACTATGATTGCTTGGGGGAAGAATTTTGGATATGGGATTGATCTAGAGAAATGGCAAAAATTGTGGTCTCAAAATTATAAAATGACAATGTCAACAGCATATAAAGAAAATTTGTATAAGATGTTTTACAGGTGGCACTTTCCCCCGACAAGAATAGCAAGAATGTTCAATAATAAATCCTAAAAATGTTGGAAATGTCATCAGATACCTGTCTCGTATTACCATATGTGGTGGACTTGTGCGGATGCTAAAAAATACTGGACTAAAATCCACACATGGTTGGAAAAAAATGACAAAAAAGCATATAGATTTGAAACCAGAAATATTTTTATAGGGAATTTTACCTGAAATATGTAGTAAAGATTTGAAATACCTGATTGTAAATGTATTAACAGCGGCTAGGATTGTATTTGCTAAAAACTGGAACAATGAGAAAATACCATCACAGGAGGAAATCATTAAGAAAATATTGGAATGTGCTGAAATGAGTAGATTGACATTTGAAATTAGAGAACAAGATGATAAACAATTTTATAAAATTTCTATCAATGGTTAGACAATAAAATATAGTAATGAAATATGTAGACTTTTAGAAAACACTAAATATATAAAGATGTATTCTTTTCTTATTATATCTACAAAATGATTCTAGGATAGATTTGGGATGATAATATGAACTGTCATAAAACAAATTAAGTAAAATATGATTATTTTGTAAAGCATGAATGAATAAAAGTATAGTCAAATGATTAATAATGATATTAATGTATTTAATATTTGATTGAAAATATGAGATTATATACAATGTAATTGTAATTGAAGACTACGAAATGGAAGCACAAAACAATTTGTAAATCAACCGGCACACTGTATGTACATACATGGAAGATGATTTGATGTTTTTATGTTTTGTTTGTTTATGTTTGTTAGGTATAACATTGATACCAAATATGGTTTGGGTGAATAAATATATAAAACTTAGATATCATGGTTTAAGTGCTTATCACTTTAAGCACAATGCAGCAGGCAATTAGGCCGATTAAGGGTGCGGTTAGAAGTTACAATATAAGGAAGCATTAGAAGCTGGAAAGCTTACTGGCTGTAACTGTTACTGTGTGCTGCTGCGACTAACTGTGATTACTGACTGTGAGTGCCTGTGACTGAACTGTTACTGTTTGCTGATTTACTGCGAAATTCTACTGAATATCCAGCGTTTGTTTCTCTGGAGAGTGAAACCGAGGAGGAGAAGATATCTTTATCGGCTGATAAAGATATTGCAAGGACTCTTAACTTGGACTATACTAGTGAGTCTTACTGGATGGAAATACTGTGAATGACTTAATGGACTGAATGACAATGCTTAAACTCTAACTGGATTAAAAACTATTTAAACTACAAACAGTGTTTGTGTTCAGTGTGTGTATACTCTGGGGCCCTTCCGCTCTCCTTTGGCTGCCTGGCTTGACTACTGCTGCAATACTCTGCTAGGGGTTAATCCCCAAACCCTAACAATGTTTGTTTTAAAAACCAATAAAAAATTTTAAAAAAATATTGTAATGGTATGTAACCTAAAGACAGCACTTTTGGTCAAAGAAGGCAACTTTATTTAATGAGTCTTTTCCCCCCAAACTACAACAATATCCACCCAACTAAATGATTAATTTAAGAAAATGTTTTTCCATTTTCTTTTGCCAAGTTATAATTCTGTGAAAAAAATAATTGGCTTTTTAAATTTTTCTGAGTGTGTATCTTTGCCACTGAATGTTATTAGAGCTTCTATTGATATAGAAGGGAATTTGAAGGAAAAATTTAAACCATTAGAGTCCTGACTTCATTTATTTCCTAAACAGCTTATATTCAATGTGCCATGGTAAATAATTTATGAGGCTCCTGGTTTAATCAGTTCAATTAAAGGTATTCTAGCTCCAAAGTTCAATGTTCATTAAATATTCAGGATTGATAAGAGATTACTAAAGATGTCCATTAAAAACAAATTGATGCCTATTTGTCTGAGATAGGTTGTAAAACAATTTTGAAAAGTCTGATGCTCTGCCATTTCACTTCAGAAACATTGTGTGAAATGGGTACATTACTGAATTTTCTGAAGAGTGGCTATCCTGTCAAAATTGTTCTAAGAGAACATCATAAAATTGTCCATGAAATCATACACACACAGAAAAGGACAACATCCAAGGATTTTCAAGTTTCTCTTGTTTGTTTTAAAAGTGTTTATGATTCCAAGATAAGATCACTAGGTAAAATGGGATTTGTGGGGAAGAAGCAAGGTTATTTACTCACTAAAACCAAACTTTTCTGAAGTTTGCAAAACAACAACAACCCAACAACTAAATAACGAACTAGATTTCAGGAGGATACATAAGTCAAGGGGAGCTTTATAGGCTACGTAATTGCTATCTGGGGGAAACAAAACACTGAATATGGTAAGAACCAGCTGTCAAGCATGAATATGGCAATATCACAGAATATTTTTATTACTTCAGGACAATAGCCATCACTGAAGACAGAATGAATTTTGTTCGTAGATCATTTCATAGATAATCAGCCCATAAGCTGAAATGAAAATGGATCAATGATCCCAAACTTACAATTAAGTCTACAACAGGATGAATGGAACAGAATAAAATGAGTCAAAATATTTCTGAAAGGTTCAATGAGTGTCTAAAACTCCATAGAAATTCACCAGGGCTTAAAAGAAAGTAGTTTTGCAAGAGATCCTCAAATATGAGTGATTTTAAACAAATTACAATGTAAGAATGGACAAAATTGCCTGTGCCGCATTGTAAAAGACTCATAATTATGGTTATGATATATTGTTATAATAGATTCCAAACTGATGAAACCAATTACAGTACTGACTTGATGGAGCAAATTGCTTTTTCACAAATAAAATATGAAATAAATAGGCACTAAATGTTGCACTTATCTGCTCACTCAGACTTTAAATATCAGTATGGACTAATATTCAGTGGCAAATTATATGCAAAAATTCATTAAAAAAATCAAAGGGGGCAATATTCTTCACAGAATTATAAGATACAAACACTTTGCTAATGGCATGGAGATATTTATTTAAAATTCTCTAAATCTAACCCTTGTTTTGCATTTTGGTTTATTATAATAGTAATTGAAAATACTGACTCGATTCTATAGCCAAAAGATTATTTATGATTGCAATCTGCCCAGAGTAATCCTGGTGTAAAATTGATGGCCAATAAATTTTACAAATAAATAAAATGTGTCATTTATATTGTGCTTATCCTTCACTGAGTTCAGCATGATTATGTGTCATTTCCAATTAATTCATCAAGCAAGAACAGCTTAACTTCTAACAGCTTTCTACATTATGTGTTTTCAGACATGTCTCACAATGACTACCCCTAAGAGATAAATTGTGACTAACCAAAGACGAAGTTTCAAGGATATGAACTCTTCTTCCTCCCAAACTCAACATTATAATGGTCATCTGTCTTTTGGCTCTAAAGGAATACGTTGCAGCAATTATTTTTTATTTTAAGCCCAAAATGTAAGATCTCAACAGCAAATATTACTGTCATCACAATAAGAAATGCCAGATTCTAACATCACATTCAAAGCGGCACCTACTTCTGAGTAGTGATTAGTAATTCATTTGTTCTTCATGAAGTATTGTGGTGAAGGAATTAAGTATGGAACATTGAGAATAAACAGCCTGAGATTCAAATTCATACTTGGCCATAAAACCCAATAAATTACTTTGGCCAGTTGATGTTTTTTTGTCTTGACGTATTCCATTGGACTTTATAGAATAATACTTAGAGGAAAGGAGTACAAATGTAACAAATACACTTATAAAGTATTTTTAAATACTGTTTGTGTTTCAAACCTAATAATGGGGAATGAGAGATTTGTAATTAATTGATGCTAATCAACAATCTGTTTATGGAAAGAAGGGCACCTCCTAGAGCAGAAAAAATACTTTAGATAATTTTGATAAGAAACATAATTTTGTCTTAAAAACAAAATCAATTATTTTCCACAAAATAAATATCTTCAGACAGCATTTAACAGCTTAAATCTAATTACATTTAGTTACAGTCATAGTATTTATTCAAGGGGAAAAGGTTTTAAATATGCAATAACTTATCTACATTCTTCTTAATCACTGTGAGATTTTTTAAAATTTCATTCTTCTCATTATTTTCATTCTACACTGACATCTACCATTCATGACACAAACCGTATTTGATCTATTTAAACCAGGGGTCGGCAACCTTTTGGACCTCAGGTACCACCAAAATCATGCTTTTAAATCCTGAGGACCACTAATGCAATTTTTTTAAAAGTTAATATATTTAATATTTAAAAAAAATTATATTAAATATTATATTATATTATTTATATTATATTATTATATTAATTATATTATAATATATTATATTATATTATTATATTATATTATATTAATTTATTATATTATATTATATTATATTATATTATATTATATTAATTATATTATATTATATTATAATAAATTATAATAAATTATATTATAATATTATAATATTATATATATCTATATATCTATATATCTATATCTATATATATATATATATATATATAGATATAGATATAGATATATAGATATAGATATAGATATAGATATATATATATATATATATATATATTTTCTGAGGTTTTCATGGGTATTTGTATGTGGATCTTTGGTTATTCGGGTTTTCTCCCGTGTAAAATTGGAAGTATCTAGGCGACGTTTCAATGAAGTCTCATTCATCATCTTCAGGCTTGTGTCTTCGGCTTTGTGCTTCTCGGAGTAATGTGAGCTTGCAGTTGCTTCTTCCTTTTAACTGCTAGTGGGGTGTGACTTGATTGGGTGGGTGCTTGGCTGTGTTCTGATTGGCTGGGGGGGTGTTCTCATTGGTTGGGTGTTTGGCTGTGTTCTGATTGGTTGAGGGGTTGGCTGTGTTCTGATTGGCTGGGGGTGTGTTCTGTTCAGGTGGGGGCTTAGTTGTGCTCAGGTTAGTTGCTGGGGGATTTGAGCTGGTGAGCTGTGATCCTGCTGTTTGGCCTCACTTTCGTGGTCGTGCCACATCTTCATGGTGGGTGTCAGTTTGTTTCATGTATGGGTCAGAGGGGTTTGAAGCGGGTAGTGATGCAGCTGCGGTACGGTGTCTGGTCCGTGGTCGTGTCTCATCTTCTGTGTGGGTGTGAGTCTGCTCTCTACGTGGAAGTGTGGTGGTAGCATCTTGTGTGGCCCTCATGCGTGTGGGTCTGGTGTCATTCTTCATGTTAGGTACTCGTTTGTTCATGAGGGCGGGTTTCCAAATGGCTGGTAGGCGGGAGGTATCATCTCGTTTATTCATGCTGTGTGGGCGTTTTTCTATCTCTATGGCTTCTCTGATTATTCTGTTGTTGAAGTGTTCGGGTTTGGCGACAGTTCTGGTATTTTTAAAGTCAATCTCATGTCCTGTGGCTTTGAGGTGTTGGACCAGGGAAGAGGTCGGTTCTTCTTTTTTGATTGAGTTCTTGTGTTCTTCAATGCGTGCGCTTATTCTTCTGTTAGTTTGTCTGATGTATGTGGTGGGGCAGGCGGTGCAAGGGATTTCATATACTCCTTGGTTTTCTAACTCGATTTTGTCTTTAGGGTTTCTTAGGATGGTGGATATTTTTCTGTTTGTGCAGAATGCTGTTTTAATGTTGTGTTTTTGGAGGATCTTGCTGATTTTGTCTGTAGTGCCTTTTATATATGGGAGGAGGGCTTTGCCATTCTCTTGTTCTCTGTCTTGGATTTTGGTTGGGGTTTCTTTTTTGATTAGGTGGGTAATCTTCTTTCTTTGGAATCCATTGGCTGTTAGTACGTTAGTGAGAATGTGTAGTTCGGTTTTAATGACGTGGGAAAATACCCGAACAAAGCTGAATACCATAAATATATATACATACCGTGTTTCTCACATAATAAGGCCGGGCCTTATTTTTTTTTGAGCCCCGAAAAAACGGATAGGCCGTCTTTTCGGGGGTAACTTAATTTCCCCCCTTTCATCCTCATCTAGAGCACCCCGCGGGCAGCCTCGCCACCAGCCGCTCCTAACGGGCGATCATGGCGAAGCGCAGAGAGCTCCCTACTCCCACCAAACACCTTTGCTGCAGACCCAAGACCTTTGGCACCTGCCACTGTTGCTTTCCCTTCTGCCCATTCCGCTGCCGTTTGGAGTGCCATTGGAGCTGCTGCCGCCGTTTGGAGCTGCCTCTGCCGTTTGGAGCCGCCGCCGTTTGGAGTGCCGTTGGAGCTGCTGCCGCCGTTTGGAGCTGCCTCTGCCGTTTGGAGCTGCCTCTGCCGTTTGGAGCTGCCGCCGCCGTTTGAAGCTGCCGCTTCCGCGTTTGGAGCACCACCGCCACTCCAAACACGGCAGCAGCTCCAAACACGGAAGCGGCAGCTCCAAACGGCGGCGGCAGTGCTCCAAATGCGGAAGCGGCAGCTTCAAACGGCGGCGGCTCCAAATGGCAGAGGCAGCTCCAAACGGCAGAGGCAGCTCCAAACGGCGGCAGCAGCTCCAACGGCACTCCAAACGGCGGTGGCAGCTCCAACGGCACTCCAAATGGCAAGTCCCCCCACCCTTCCCCCTATTTTGCATGTTTTAAACTAGGCCTAAATTTGGGGGGAGGGGCTTAATTTGATTTTATGCCTAGAAAACATGCTGGGTCTTCCTATTGGTGGAGGCCGTATTGTTGGAGAAACACGGTACATACATACATACATACATACATACATACATACATACATTACACACACACTTATTTAATTACAACAAAAACATAAATGCTTAATGATAACAAAATAAAACGTTCTGGGCTGGAAACTTCCCCCCACCTGCACCTTCCAAAAAAGACTGAAGAGCGGAGCTGAGGGGCCTTGGGGCAACTGCCGCTGGGAGAAGCAGAGGCAGAAAGGGGGCTTTGCTCTCCTTTGCCGCCATTCCAGGAGCTTCTCAGCAGGCATCTGCCTACAGAAGGACTGCTGCCCTTGGTGATTAATTGGGGGGAGGGGAGGGGGAGAAAATGGGAGCTCTTTTCAGATCCCGGGTGGAGGATTGAGAAAGCTCAGATCTGCAGCTGAGGAAAAACTGGGGGGCTCTTCCAGCCACACCTGGAGACAGGCAAGGAAAGGTGTCCCTGGGGGCACTTCACTTGCTTTAGTGCTGCTGCCAAACCCAGCCACAGCCAGTGATTATTTGGGGGTGGGGGAAGGGGGAGAGAGAGGGAGAGAGAGAGAGAGAAAAGCATATCTCGCATTACCAGGGGAGGAAAGGAGTTGAAACAAAGCTCACTCTTTCACCAAGACCTACAACACGCCAATCCACCACGTTCTAGTAGTTCTTCAAAATCACCAAACGCTCCCACTAGCAGTTCTCATGCTTCCCGGCTCTTCGAGGCTTTGATGTCCCGGCTCTTCGAGGGACATCGAAGCCTCGGAGATGCAGGCAAAGCCGCTGCCGCAGTAGCGCTTGAGTTGCCTTAGCATGCTCAATTAGTGCAGAATCTCCCTACCCAGAGAAGGAGGTGCTGGAGGAGGAGGTGGCAGTAGTGGAGAAGCAAGCAACTCAGGGCACTACTGCTGCAGTGGCTTTGCCTGCATCTCTGAGGCTTCGATGTTGGGAAAGGCAGCGAGGGCTGGAGGAGCCGAGAGCTGCGCACGGCTCCGTCTCCCTTTCCTAGCCTGTCTGCACATGGGTGCGGGGGGAAGGAAAGAGAGAGAGGCAGGAGCAATTCAAAGCTAGAGAACTAATGGGGAGAGCTAACAATGGGCGCTGGGGAGGGGGCTGTTGTTGCCGCCACCCACCAGGTATGGGAGCTGGTTGGCGCGTGCATCTCAGGGACCTGACTCCAAGGTCTCTCAAAGAGCCGGGAGACGTGAGAACTGTGCAGCCCAGATTAATTGCTTTCAGGGGCCATTTCTTCTGTGGCCCACCAAAATTTTTCCACTGCCCAGCAGTGGGCCGTGGCCCACCAGTTGGCAACTGCTGATTTAAACTATATTTGTTTGGAAAATTATATAGACCAAATAAGTAATAAAGAATATTACCAGCAAATGCAGATTGTTTTAAGAGAAATTTAAAAAATGCTAATGTTTATTCCAGCAATGCCAAATACTGTGCTGTATTTGTTACCTTCTCAAGGTATAGCTTGCTAGTTGTCAGGACTGATATATTCTGCTAAATTGTTATTTCTGAGAAAACATTTATCAGAAACTGAGATTTATTTGTACTGAAATAAATCCTTTTTATTTAACTTAATTCTATTAATAATGTACTGTTTTGCTTGAAAATATATCCATTTTAAAAATATGATCTAAATAAAGTAAAACCATTCCAAATACCAGCAGTTTGTCCTGGAAACTTAAAAGTAACTTACATTTATTTGATTTATATACTGTTGCTTATGGTAAATAAAATTAAGAAATAGCTACAGAAACATCCTCAGTATCCAACCATATTGTAAAATCAATACCTATTAAAGATGCTTCCAAGTAAACACATACTATTCAAAATATATTGTGCATCTTGTGCCGTCTCTTTTTTTGGAAGCATGGAAGAAATGGTGGGAAAAAATGATGTTCCTAATGTCAAATAATAAAACACATACTTTTCTTATCAAGCTTCATTTGGATAGATGCTTATAATAAGCTATTACAGTCTTATGATGAAGATATGTACTTTTGTATCATAGACAAAACACAAACCTGGAAGTTTGCTATGATGAAAATCCCCAAACAGCTAGCCATTCCAAACGCTAAGCCAGCCTTATTGAGTCTGAGCAACTTAGGTTCTTCAGGGTTCAAAGCACTGACTTGTTTGTATCGAACATACACGGTGGCAACGCCTGTGAATGAACAATTGAAGCAGAGTAAGAATAGAGAATATCAAATGTAATGAAGACTAAGTAATAATTATCGCCACATGAAAACTGTGGTCTTTATGCAAGACATAATAAAAGAATTGTAGAAGTAAATTAACTGTTTGAGGACTCCTTTCATGCTAGATATAAGGGGTATGGAGAAACATGCCAACCATGATCCAGCCATCCAATAACTACAGTTAAGTAACTATAGCTTACATACTCTGAATGTGAAGTGTAAAGTGAGATGTCATTTAGCTATTCCTGCAATAGCTTAACATCCTTTGCTCCCCTATTCTGCCCAAATGTTATTCTCAAATACACATACCAATTGCATTATCCCAAACATCTTTCAGTGAATGTTCTTTTCCTTTAGTTAAGATTTATTCATCTCTGTAGTCCAGGGCTGGGATTCTACCGGTTCGGACCAGTTCTATAGAACCGGTTGTTATGGTTCCCGGTAGTTCGGAGAACCGGTAAAACAGCCCCCTGGCTGGCCCCACCCCTCTGCCCACTTCTCCGCTCTCTGCCCAGTCAGTCCCTATTGCACATGCGCAACATCGTGTGCACGCGAGACATGCCTGCAGCCTGCTTTTGCCCGCCAGGCCAGCCATTGTTGCTTGCCTTTTGCTGCGGCAGAGCAAAAAACTTACAAGTCCCCCTCCCTTCGGGAATCAGTTGAATCTTGTTTCTCTCTGCTGCCCAGGAGCCGTTTCCGAAGGGAGGGAGACTTGCAAAGTTTTTGCTCTGCCAGGAGAGGCTCTCCCAGCAAGAGCAGGTGAGAGAAGCAGCCCGGAGCCTTTAAAGGTAGGCTTTAAAGCGTACCTGCTGCTTTAAAGCCTACCGCTTTAAGCGTGAGCACCCGCTGTCCCAGCCCTCCAAAAGCATCTCCCAGTGGAATGGCGACGGCTGGGGTGGGGTGTGCTCAAGGTCCCATTGCAGAGTCTGATTGCAAGGTCCCATCATACTTAAAGCGGTCCCATTGCAAAGTCCCGTCATGCCTGCCTGCCACTTTAGGACACTTTTGCAACAGGACCCTGCAACAGGACCGTGAGCACCCCCCACCCCAGCCGTTGCCCTCCACTGGGAGATGCTTTTGGAAGGCTGGGGCAGCGGGTGCTCACACTTAAAGTGATCCTGTTGTAAAGTCCCATCATGCCTGCCTGCCGTTTTAAGCATGCTGCTTTAAAGCCTGCCTGCCGCTTTAAGTGTGAGCACCCACTGCCCCAGCCCTCCGAAAGCCTCTCTCAGTGGAGCGGCAACAACTAGGGTGGGGGGGGGGTGCTCAAGGTCCCATTGCAGTTACACGCCACCCCCACCCCCACCTCCCCCCTTTCTTCCTTTACCCCCCACCTGCTGACTAGAGCTGTTTGTCCCAGACCAGGTGTGTGTGTTTGTGTGTGAGTGAGAGAGGGGGGGGGAGAGGGGGGGAGGGGGGGAAGAAAGGAGGGAGAGAGAGGGAAAGAGAAAGAAAGAGAGGGAAAAGGAAAAGAATCCACCCCTGGGTGGCTGCCCCCAGAGTGACAGAGATGGAAGGAATAATGGGGTCATACAGAAATTCAGCATACAGGCATCGGATCCTGATTGCATCAGGAACCTTTTGTTTACAATATCTGTAAATTTGGAATTTTCCCTTCTGTGCTACAAATTCATTTTTGTTAAGAGCATGGGATGTTTGAGTGTTACATTTCTGAAATGTTTTTTGTGTTCATTCATGGAAGTCATTAACTTTGATTTGTCAGTCTTGGGTTGCCTGATTATTAACTTCAGGTGAATTCTTGAGGTTATATAGAGTCTAAGTAAATAATAAAGTTTCTCCATTCACAGTTCCTAATGTCTAGTTTTTTGAAGAAAGGATCATTTCTAAAGATGTTATTATTCTTGTAAAATTTGTTTTGTTTGTGTAAGTTCTCTGCAACAATGTCACATAGAGAGACACAAATGAAGAGAAAGAATATCTGGCTATGAGTGTCACGGGATAAAAGTATTGAGCCTGAGGCTCCTGTTTTGCCTGCGATCTTGGATTGGGGTTTGAGGGCTGTAAAGTCTCCAGTTGTATCAATAGCTTGTGATACAATGTAAGAAGGATGTTGAGGAACAAAGAGTGAAAGGGTGCAGAAGTATTTATCCAGAATTTAAGGTTGGGCTCCTGGGGAGAAGGAGCATCTTTGGGACTGAAACTCATGTACTGTAGATACAAGAAGCACCAGTTGTGTCTAGGAAGGGTCACCAATCTGAAACGTTAAAAGCTGCATGATTCTGCAGGCCTCAGTAGGGAGCTTCCTTCCTTCCTTCCTTCCTTCCTTCCTTCCTTCCTTCCTTCCTTCCTTCCTTCCTTCCTTCCTTCCTTCCTCCCTCCTCCCTCCCTCCCTCCCCTCCCTCCCTCCCTCCTTCCTTCCTTCCTTCCTTCCTTCCTTCCTTCCTTCCTTCCTTCCTTCCTTCCTTCCTTCCTTTTCTATTGCCTTTCTTCTGGGCTATTCTTATTCTGTGATACTGTAGAACTGGGATTGCTCTGAGCATCCTCTTGTTTCTAAGCTGCCTCGTTTGTTTCTGTTGATTGCATGTATTTTTTTTTGAAGACCCTGCACAAAGATTAAAAAGCACAGTCCCTGCCTGCAGGCTTATTCTCTGATAGGCAGAGTACAATAGAATAGGGCCAAACTGGTAGAATCCCACCCCTGGGTGTGTGTGTATGTGTGTGTTTCAGGTGGGTTTAGAAGGAGACGGGGAAGGAGGAAGGGAAGGGACAGAAAGAGAGAGAGAGAAAGAGGGAGAGAGGAAGGGGGAGAGAGAAAGAGAGGGTGGAAAGAGGGAGAGAAAGAAAGAGGGGGAAGAGGGAGGAGAGAGAAAGAGAGAGAAAGAGGGGAAGAGAGAGGGGGAGAGAGAAAGGGGAGGGAAAGAGAGAGGGGGAAAGAGAAAGGGGGAAGAGGGAAGGGGAAGAGGGAAGAAGAGAGAAAGGGAGAGGGGGAGAGAGAGGGGGGGAAAGAGAGAGGGAAAGAGAGAGAGAGAGAGGAAGAGAGAGGGGGAGAAAGGGGAAGAGAGAGGGGGAGAGAGAAAGAGGGGGAAGAGGGGGAGAGAGAGAAAGAGAGGGGAAGAGAGAAAGAGAGGGAAACAGAAAGAGAGAAAGGGAAAGAGAAAGAAAGAAAGAAAGAGGGACAGAGATGGAAGTGAATGAGATATATGGAGGGATAGAGAAATACATGGAAGGAGGGAGGGAGGGAGGGAGGGAGGGAGAGAGGAAAAAAAGGAGAGGAAGGAAGGACACTAACCCTGTGTTCAGAAGACTCTTTGAAGCAGCACAGCAATCTAGGGCTGGCCTAAAAGGGATCTTGGAGGTCATTTTCTAGTCCAACTCGCTGCTCCAGCAGGGTTAGAAGTGTGTGTGTGTGTGTGTGTGTGTGTGTGTGTGTGTGTGTGTGTAGAAACAGTTGTTAAGGTTCCCGGTAGTTCGGACAACCAGTAAATCGGGCCTCTGGCTGGCCCTGCCCCTCTCCACCCGCTTCTCCACTCGCTGCCCAGTCAGTCCATCTTGTGAATACGCAACATCGTGCGCATGTGTGACATGCCTGTAGCTGGCTTTTGCCCGCCCGCCAGGCCAGTGGTTGCTGCCTGCATTTTGCTGCGGCAGAGCGAAAAGCTTGCAAGTCCCCGGCCCCTCCCTTCGGGAAACTGCTCCTGTCTGCCCACAAGTAAGCCTGCGAGTCATGCTAGCCCCTCACACTGTCCCCGGTGTCCTCACCCAGCCCTCTAGAGACCTCTCCATAGCTCCCCGGGTCTCACCCAGTCCTCCTCGTAGCTGCCCAGGCCTCGCCCTGCCCTCCCCAGGCCTCCCCATAGCTCGCTGGACCTTGCCCTGCTCTCCACAGACCTCCTCATAGCTGCTTGGGCCTCGCCTTGCCCTCCCCGGGCCTCCCTGTAGCTCCCCAGCCCTCGCCCAGCCCTCCCTGTAGCAGCCCGGGCCTCGCCTTGCCCTCACCGTTGCTCCTCCTAGCTTTCCGAGCCTTGCCTTACCCTCCTCGTAGCCTTGCCCTCCTCGTAGCTGCCTGGGCCTCAGCTTGCCCTCCTCGTAGCTGCCCGGGCCTCACCTTGTCCTCCTCATAGCTCCCCGTAGCTGCTTGGGCCTCGCCTTGCCCTCCTCGTAGCTGCCCGGGCCTTGCCCTCCCTGTCGCTCCACATACCTCCCCAGGCCTCGCCCAGCCCTCCTCGTAGCTCCCTGTAGCTCCCCAGGCCTCACCTTGCAGTCCTCGTAGCTGCCCGGGCCTCACCTTGTCCTCCTCATAGCTCCCCGTAGCTGCCTGGGCCTCGCCTTGCCCCCTCATAGCTGTCCGGCCCTCACCTTACCCTCCTCATAGTTCCCCATAGCTGCCTAGGCCTCGCCTTGCCCTCCCCGTAGCTCCTCATAGCTGCCTGGGCCTCGCCTTGCCCTCCTTGTAGTTGCTCAGGCCTCGCCTTGCTCCCCTCATAGCTGCCTGGGCCTCGCCTTCCCTCCCCATAGCTCCACGTAGCTGCCTGGGCCTCACCTTGCCCTCCTCGTAGCTGCCTGGGTCTTGCCTTGCCTTCCCCGTAACTCCCCGTGCCTCACTTTGCCCTCCCCATAGCTTCTCCTAGCTGCCCGGGCCTCTCCTTGCCCTCCTCATAGCTACCCAGGCCTCGCCTTGCCCTCCCTGAAGCTCCCCGTAGCTCCCCAGGCCTCACCCAGCCCTCCTCGTAACTGCCCGGGCTTCGCCTTGCCCTCCTCGTAGCTCCCCAGACCTCGCCCAGCCCTCCCTGTAGCTCCCTAGGCCTTGCTCTGCTCTCCGCGGGCCTCCCCGTAGCTCCCTGGGCCTCACCTTGTCCTCTCCAGGGCTACCCACAGCCTTGGAAACTGACAAAAAACAGAAAACCTCAGTCACAAGACTGTGTGGGATATTATAACTGGTCATAAGTGTGTGTGCGTGTGTGTGTCTGTGTGCATCGCTGTCAAAACACCAAAAACTGGTCAAGTAGCTCTGTGGAGGTCAGTCGTAAATTAGAACACTTGTTAAGCAACTGACCATTAAACAAGAACCACTTATATTTGGTTTGCCAGTCGCATGGCCACCTGGCCACACCCACCCATCACATGACCACCTAGCCATGCCCACCCGTCACATGACCACCTAGCCACACCCATCCAGTCACATGACCAAGCCACACCCACAAATTAGGCCACGCCCACAGAACTGATTGTTAAGAAATTTGAACCCCACCCCTGCTGTAGTCTCATTAAAGCCCATATCTAAGCAATCTCAGAAGCTCAGTATTATTTGTATGTACTTACAGAACAAGGAACAAAAGCAAAACAATATTCCAAACAAGGATCTTTCCGGAGGTGCTGTCCCTAAATCACTGAAAGATAAGCAACATATGATACTGAGCATCCTGCAATGCAATTGGAATGACAAAACTTATGGAATACACAACTAACACCCATTATTAATGTTGACACTAATGATAAGTAATGTAGTATGAGTAAAGATAAAGATTTCTTTGATAACTACATAAATTCTTGCAGGATAGTGGTTTGCCTACCTCCATGATATATATTTTAAAATTCCATATCTAGCCTGCATATCTGGGATTTCCTGGAGGGTTTTTATCCAACTACTCCTACATCTGAGCCTGCTAAATTTTTTAAGAATCAGCTAAGCTTAGCAATGTATCCAATTATTTTTCTCTCCTTTCAAAAAATATATGAGACTGACCTTAGAAGATGGGGGAAGAGATGCTTCCCAGAAAATGATCAGATAAAAGAGGGTGTAGCACACAGGTGCATAATGGGCAGAGAAAGAAATTCAGAAAGGAATTTCCCTAACTTGTCAGGTGGTAAAATAGATCCAGCCGAACTGTATTGAAATAGTTTGTCATACAGCAAACTAAGCACAATTATACTTATCAAAGTATATACATTTAGAAACAGGAAACACATATTTGTAAATAATGGCTAATATTTACATAGCATAAGCAGTTACGCATGTTTTATATGTCAGTTCAGAGTGACAAGACTGTTGATATGACATAAATCTGATTCTTAATATTTCTTCTCAGTTTCATTTAAGAACACTGAGGTAAAATAATCTTCCAACATCAAAAGCCAAGGATGTCACTAAAATCCCTAAGTAGTAATTGATGTCAAACATTGATAATATCAATAATAATGAATTTATACTTTAATAAATCAAATAACTCAAGGAACTGCACTGCTAAAAGTCACTGCTATTTTGGAAAGAAAAGCATTGCAGAGATATACTATTTCCAGCTTCAATTATACAATACTTACAAAATATCATCTATAACCCAGGCCTAGGCTATTGCTTTCTAGATAATATATAAGAGATCAAATATCTTTATAATAGATACTGTAGTCTTGAAATTCATAAGCAAATGCCAATTTTTGAGGAGCAATATATCAAACTGGTTTAGAACCAAGGCTTGCTTTAAAACAGAAGCAGCAGCTTGAACTAGGAGGAAGGGAAAGAATATACTGTACCTTAACATTATACTGTACAATTGTAAATGCAAATCCTCAAATCTCTTTATTCTCTAATTCCCTAATAATAAAGTACAATAAACTTCAGCTGACTTGCTTTAGAACTAAAAATTGGTCTACTAAAGATGTTGAGTGTTTCAGACTACATTTTGGTCTCCCTGACTCAAAGCAACTACACGTCTATTACAAGGGACCAGCAAAAGAGAATACTTAGTTCTGTAGTCAAAACTACACATCTCAAAATAGTAAAAATTATTTTCATAGTTTCTGTGTTTAGAATGAGCTGTCTAAAGTTCTACTAATTAGCTAGAGCAGGGATGTCCACCCTGTGGTCCATGGGTCACATGTGGCCCTGAACTAGTAACATGGCCTCACAAGATATAATAACAATATTTAAAAAAATAATGGAAGTTTGTTATTTATATGTTTTATATATAATATTTTATAGGTGGTCCATATGTGATCTAGGCAAACCAAAAGGTTGGACACCCATGAGCTGGAGGCTTTAAGAATCTGGAAAATATAAAAGATTGATATATAAGAATTTAAATTTACAGCAAAATTGGATCTGGTGGAGAGAAGGAAGAAAAGGAAAAGGTTTTATACACTAATTCCAAAAGTAAATGAAAGTTCAATATACCAACTTTAATATTCCTTTTTTTTTAAATAAATGCAACAGTCTAGTGAATATTGTACGGTTTGGGGCTTGTGACTGAGGAGATTAAAGAATGGTCATGAAGAATCAAAAGATAACTATAAGACACTCATTTTCTTTCAGCCCAAACAGGAGAGTAAGTAAAGTTTCATAGTTGTAACATTAGAAAATAAATTGCAGTGCAAAAATAGAAAGTATACTGACCTGATATAGGGTACCAAAGGGTCAACATGGTTTAAGAGAACTCCAATAATATATGGAAACACACAAGCAGCAGATATTAAAATAACCAGGGCAGAAGGCAAGAAACTCAGTCCTTGCTGATACCACCACATTTCAAATACTAAAATAAATAAATAAACAAACAAATAATCTTTTTTTGTTCTTGCCTTGAAAGCAAATAAATTGTTTTATTTATAACAACATTTCTACATCATCCCATTTCTCCCAATTCATTAATATACTATCCTTTTGCTCTGTATCTGAAAATATTTCCAATCCAATCTTTTCATTGAATTATTGAATCAGGACATCATTAGGAACAGTATTTTCAGCTTCCCTATTTAAGTTATGTTCTAACTGTAGCTCAAACCATGATAAAGTGAACAAACTATCTGGAGTGTGTATGAATGTTTTTAAGAATAGGAAGTGGGGGAATGAAAAATCAAATCAAAATGTTGATAACCTTTACCTTTTAGTCTAAAAATAAGTGGAACCCAATGCTGTACAATTTGGCCTTCAATATATGCAATTATATATATTTGTAATAGAAAGTACAAACAGCCACATTCATGCCTCTATCAATTTCCATCCAACTCCACAGGACTGCCTTTAAAGACTGGAGGTAATGCAACATACATCTAAAGGAAATAATCTGATATGTCGCATAAGACCAGCACTGCAAGAGCTGAATGAGATGCTGATTCATTTCCAATTGTCCTGCAAAGTGATAGTTTTTTAATATTATGGTTCGTCACACAGTCAGCCAGATGTTTAGACTGGATTTCACATTTTTGTCCTCCCATTGAGTCTTACACAAGGACTTGGGATAGGCAGATAATGTTTGATAGTGTTAAAAGATACTGTCATAGGATGAAAGCTATTCCAAATAAAGATGCCTTTTGCAATTGACTGGTGTTGATTTTGTCAATGCCAGTGGTGTTCAAGTTGACTTCTAACTGATATTTATTACATATTGTGCCTTGGTAAATGGCTACAGTCTGATCCATTATGACTTGTATGGATGAAATTTCATACCTAGTCAAAGTACGGTAAACCTCATGCAATCAATATTTTCTGCAGCCCATTTTGAAACTCAATTGATCCTTTCTAATGAAACATTTACTCTGTCCCGAGACAAATTTTAGCCAGTTATCGATCAATCTTTTATCCATCAAATCTCTTTCTCCCTGTAATGCAATTCAAAAGTCAAAACTTCTATATAATTTGAAAAAAAAAATACCAATTACTACCAACCTGCCTTCAATCGAGGATCTGTACACTGCACAAGTCAAAAAGAGAGTTGTGAAAATATTTACAGACCCCTCACATCCCGGACATAAACTGTTTCAACTCCTTTCCTCAAAATGACGCTATAGAACACTGCACACCAGAACAACTAGACACAAGAATAGTTTTTTCCTAAATGCCACCACTCTGCTAAACAAATAATTCCCTCAACACTGTCCAACTATTTACAAAGTCTGCACTATTACTATTAATCTTCTCATCACTCCTTATCAGCCATCCCTTCCCACTTGTGACTGTATGACTGTAACTTTGTCACTGGTACCCATACGATTTATATTGACTATTTCCTTGTATGATTTGATTGCTTATTGTACCCTATGGCTATTATTAAGTGTTGTACCTTATGATTCTTGACTCTTGACGAATGTATCTTTTATTTTATTTTATTTTATGTATACTGAGAGCATTTGCACCAAGACAAATTCCGTGTGTGTCCAATTCACACTTGCCCAATGAAGAATTCTAATCAATTGGACGAGGAACTAAGCCCAGCAAACAACTTGCATCTTTAAACTGCACTATCAATAAAAGTTTTAAACTCTTTATTCTCCATACTGTGGTATGGAGAAGTAACCATTGAAGTTGGTTTAGGACCTGCCCATACTTTGTTTTCCCCTCTTTTAAACCAGAGAAAATAGGAAAGAGGGACAAAATAGCTAACAAAGCCAATTTATTATCACTAGCAACTGTCTGTCCGGAACACCAGAATCGGAGGGTCTCTGCTTCAGCCAAGTGGTCTTCCCAGATTGGGAAGAGGCTGGAGGAGGAAGCTATTTTCCTAAGGAAAGCTCTGCTCTGCTCTGCTCTGCTCTGCTCTCCTCTCTCGGGCACCGCCGTAACGAACACTATGTATTCTCTCTCTTCTCCTGATGGTTTGAAAAATACAGAATAGATAAGCAACAGCTGCAATGATGACTTTTCTTGAGCCTTCATTTTAGGACTTTGCCCTCAGCGCGGACATATCCTAAGGGCTAGACTTTAAAAAGCTGGCTAACACAATAGAAACTTAACCTCCGCCACCAGCAGCGCGCCGGCAGCCTCCTCCACCGTCCGGTCCGAGCGGCAGATAAAGCAGCGATCTCCTTTGCAGGGCGGCGCCCTCGTCGTTTGTGCGGGCTAAGGGCTTCCTGATATTCGATCCTCCCAAACGAGGTTATTCCAGTTATTTAACTACCTCACGCTCTCTTGCCGCTGCCCCCACCCTCCGAGGGCGGGCCTGTACGAAGGGGACGGAAAACGACAGAAGCAATCAGAGCTCGCGCCCTTCCAACCACCCTCCCTCCCTCCCTCCCAACCCCGCATGTGGTTGCCGCCTCTTTGCCCATGCGCATCAAAACACCAATCCCCGGGTGTCCCACGCACGCCCCCTGCTCCGTTAGTTGCCTGTTCCAGTCGCGCGCCCTTCCTAAGCAACCACGCAGACGGCCTTATTTACGGCAGACGTAAAAAAAAAAGACGTAAACGCGCCTCCCGGGCGAAGAGGCTGGTTAAGGTAAATGCCGGGTGTTCTTGGTGTGCTTCAGGATTGGCTCTGTTGGGAGGTAGAAGCTTGGCGTCGGGTGTCCTTCCTGTTCACCAAAGAAGGTTGACTCATGTTAAGTCTCTCTGCCTCACCGGCCGCGAGGTGGGTGGGCAATGGTCGTCCTTCTTTTCTCTCTTGCTGAGCCTGGTAGGCTCCTGCGCAAGAGATAGGGAGGGTGTCGCTTGCTCTGCCTTGTTTTTCTACTCGGAGGTGGCTGCTGCCTTTTATGTCCGGACAGGTTGGCAATCAGTCAGTCAGTTCGCGGGGGGAGCGGTGTAACCGGAGCGGGCGTTCTTCAAATGCCGGGGACAAGTCAAAACAACCCTCTCCTCCACATAGATATAAGCAGAGTTTGTGTCAAATACAGGGGTGGCACGCGTAAAATAAAACGTCCCTCAGCCTTATATGGATTTTCAAGACTGAAATATCTGGTTTGAGTTGTGTTCAGATTTTCGACTGCTGGTGTATTGGTGGAGTTGCCCCATTTGCTTTCCTTTAACGAAAAGCTAAAATTGGAATCTTGTACATTGTGTAAATCCGCCTTATTTGTAAAAACTCGGTCTTTTTGTCACTTAAGTTTCATTAAGAGTAACTTAAGGTTTGCTCAGTAGTCTTCTGAAGTGTTTTTTATGCAACTCGCTTAAGAGGTATAAAATTGCAAAAACTTTTCATTTATTACATTTTCTTTTAGTTATTGTATTTATTGAGTGCCTTAGACTTACTGATATAAGTGAATCAGTTAACTAATTTGCTGGAAAAGATATATCCATTATGTACTTCATGATTATATAGAAAGTAATAAAATCTATATTACTGAAGACCAGTTTTAAATACTCTTAAGTGAAAATTAAATAGAGAAGCTGATAACTTCAAACAATTTGGAATGTGCAGTAAATTACAAATTTATTCCATTGCCTTGAATTTAGCTTACGATACATATCTGAACTAGAGCTTCTTGAAGAAAAAAATTAATTATTATTGAAATAATTATTCTTCAGGCTAAATCATGCTCAAACTAATCCCAACGCTTCTCAAATATTTCTTTATTCAGAAAAAAAACAACAGTACAAACTGGACCATAACACATACTTTCCTGTATTAAAAACAGGAAAACTAGAACTCTCCATCTGCTGATAGTCTATTATTACAATATAGAAATGTTCCTGATCGCAGCCCATAGTACTCCTAACATCGGCCCTCTGGTCTCCTCCCTCTTTTGGAATGCATCTGTCATGACGGAAGTGCATCTTCAATGTAATCCCTAACATAATCCACAAATAGTGCTTTCCAGGGAATAACAAGGGGTTACCAGATATGGGCAACACACTTTATTTAAGTGGAGGATGAAGATTAAAACAAAGCAAAGCAAATAGGAATAAGAATTTAATGAACAGAAGGGGCTTTGTTTGTGAAAATTATTTTTAAAAATGTGATGAGTGATCAGGAGATAGACATTTTACACATAGGAAGCATGTATTTGTGTTTTCATTTCTAAATCAGTATTAAGAATTACCTTAACTAGTAAAAATCGGTAGGTATTTTTTTAAGATGACTTTCCATAATGTAATTATTTTTCATTTTTAATCTTTATTGTTGGTTGCACAATCAGTCAGATATTTAGACTAGATTTAGTATTTTTGTTTACCTATTTAGTGTTTTCCAAGTACCTTGGATAGAGAGATATTGTTGAATAGTATAAAAGATACTGTCAACTCATAAAACATTCCTATGCCTGTTTTAGCAGTTGCCATAAAAAAAGGAGGTGGGGAGAAGGAAGTAAATCTGGAACAGCAGTGGAGCAGTTTGAAAGCGAAAGTACATTTCAATTCTTATCTTTAAAAGATTGTAACTAAAATACCAGAGCTTGGAGAACGTGAATGATGACACCCAGCCTGTGAACGTGCTCAATTGGAGAATCTGGTTTATGAGAGGGGGGGGGGGAGGAAACAGGGTCACAGGTGACTGTAAATTATGTATGCCAGAATTGGCTTGATGTCAGGATTCCAGCAATCGCTCTAATTAAATCATGATTCTCGAGTCAAACATCAAAAAACTTCAAAGGATTCATTACAGGTGACATGTCACCTCTAATGAATTCTTTGAAGTTTTTTGAAGTTTGGCTCAAGAATCATGATTTCATTAGAGTGATTGCTGAATTCCTGACAGCTACTATTATAGGATGTAAGTTATTCCAAGTAAAGCTGCTTTTTGCAATTGACCTATGGGGATTTTATCAATGCTGACAATGTTCAAGTTATGCTTTAGATGTTTTGGAATTACACCCAAGACACCTATTATTCTTATTTAGATTTATATCATAACTTTTCTCCAGGATCTCAAGACAGCTTAGTTGTGATATCCTTTCATTTTACTCTTACAACAAACCTGTAAGATTGGTTGGGCTGAAAAAAATGAGTTTCTCATAGTATCTTTTGATTCTCCATGACCATTCTTTAGTCTCCTCAGTCACAACCGTACAATATTCACTAGACTGTTGCATTTACTTTTTTTAAAAGGAATATTAAAGTTGGTACAACTATAGCTTGGTTTAATGTATTTACAGATATTCTGGACTTTCAGCTATTGTACTTCTCACCATTAAGCGCTTCAGAATTTTACAATATTTTTCCTCACATATTAATCTAAATAATTTCTGTTCCAGGATCTTATGTTTCTTTACAACAATTAAACTTTGTCGGATACAGACTTTAAGGTGAATAAATCCATGAGTGGGAATCGATCACTGAAGAAACGATGTGGGGAATTGCATCTGGAATCCCCTGCACGCTATGGTCACGTTCCTTCTACAGGATGTACATTGAGCAAATTGTTTCAGTTGCCAACACCGCCTTTATCAAAGCATCAGTTAAAACGATTAGAAGAACACAAATATCAAAGTGCTGGACGGTCCCTACTTGAGCCACTTATGCAAGGTTACTGGGAATGGTTAGTGCGAAGAGTACCAGCATGGATTGCCCCTAACCTGATTACAATTGTTGGACTGATAATAAACATCTGCACGACCATAATATTAGTATTTTACTGTCCAACAGCTACTGAGCAGGTAAGTTAAGATCTCTAATACTTTTTTGGAACAAAGATTTAATTCTATTGGTTCACTGTTAATTTTATTTGTTTTGTTAATCTGTGAAATTTGCAGATTTGTGAGAAAAAAAGATGAACCATTTTGTGTGCAAGATCTTGCTAGCTGGATATTATGGGAATTGTAGCCCAACATATGTGAAAAACATCAATGTAGGGAAGGTGCATCTACAATTCAAATGTATTACAAAATGTTCTTTAATTCACTGTAAATTATGAGATACATACATTTAAGCTATGCAGAGCTTTTGTAATGGGCTGAGATAATCTTGAGGAAAAGGAAGAAGAGCAACAGTTAAGGCAATGATCAGATGAGAGAAATCTCAGCACAAAACAGATTGGGATTTGAGAAAGCATCTCTGACTTGATTCTTCCTATTCTCTTTAGAATAAAGGCAAGGAGAGATGAAGGAGACGCATTCAGAATTGCAAAATTCTGTTGCTGTAACCCTATAATAAAAATAGTTTTGGTATTCATGACTTTTGCATTCAAGTCTGATTTAACTCAAAGGACTGACATCTTCAGTTTCATAAGATAATAGTTTGGAGTGTGTGAGGATATACTTGTTTGCAGCTTCTTCAGGCAGCTGTGTTGTCATTGGTACTAGGCAGTTGTCACCAGGATAAGATTCAATAATTTTAAAAGGTTCCAGATACAACGTTTATCCCTGCTTGCTATCATTAACTTTTTGCCTTCTAATCAAAACTCCTTAATATACTGTATATTATATAGTCCAAGTGAATCAGCATTTAGCTAGTTTATGCTGAGATAGTTGTTCTACTGCTTTTATTCATGAACTATTTAACAGCTACTGAATAGGATTCCTAATTAAACCTTTCAAGTGAAAGAGGAATAACAACTGTTGCATTTAAAAGAAAAGAAATGCAAAAAGAATTTTAAAACAACCATATGATCATTTTTCCAATGTCAGCAATAGCACTTATATACCGCTTTATAGTGTTTTACAGCCCCCTCTAAGTGGTTTACAGAGTCGGCATATTTCCTCCAACAATCTGGCTCCTCATTTTACCCACCTCGGAAGCATGGAAGGCTGAGTCAACCTTGAGCCTGGTGAGATTCGATCTGTCAAATTGCAGTCAGCTGGGAGTTAGCAGAAGTAGCCTGCAGTACTGCATTATAACCACTGCACCACCATGCTTTGTTAGGTACCCCATATCAACTAAGGACTTTGGAATTCAAACTTATTTTCCTCTTTACATACTGAGCTTCAATTTCCATATAACAAAGTGAATAGAAGCATATTCTTAATGAAGATTTTTTTTTCCTGGAATATCACTCTTCCCCCCCAAAAAATGCATCTGGCCCTCCAACTGGGCCTTTTAAAGGCCTTGAGTTAGAGTGATGACATGTTTGATTGCCTTTAATAATTGCTCTTCTTCTCACATTTGTGGCATTTGCATTTTGTTTCAATTGAATTGTTGTCAATGCAGTCCATCTGACAATTGCTGCAAATCATTTGAGTTTTTACCAAAAGTATGGTATCTACCTGCATACCAAAACATATATACATACATTTCTCCAACCAAAATACTTCTATTATCACTACCATAAACATTATACATTTATCTATAGATGTAAGTATATTAAGAAACAAGAGTACATTATATATCCTTGATGGTGGAACTCTACTAGGTTCTATTGATATGCAAATTATATTCAGCAACTTACAACCTTCTATTAAAAAGATCACTTGGTATTTTAGGGAAGTGCTGTGTTGTGGAGAAAAGCAGCTCAGGAGCAGATTCCCTTATTTAGGCAATTTCTCCACTCTGTGAAGTTGGGGCAGAGGTAGGGAAAAATGGGTAAAACACAGGATAAGGTGTATTAACTATAAAAGTCATAAACATGGGCATTGGTAGTAAAGTTAACCTTTTTTGTCACCGTTGTAACTTTGAAAGGTTGCTGCAAGGGGTAGTTTCTTAAAGAGATCTACCTGTTATCTTCAGATAAGCAGCAGAGTTCAAAAGGAGTTTTAAAAGCAAGGTGGAATACTCAGAGACTTGCACATATGTGGAAAAAATATATAATCCAGCATCCAGAACATCTTTTGGGGCTTATTTACAAATTGACACTGAAATGTGATTCAGAAATCAAATATGTTTAAATATTGTACATTTAAATACATGCAGCATTTCAACAGAACAATTGATGTGCAACAATAGGAATATCAATCAAAGACAAATATTAAATATATCGCAAATATAGTGAACTGTGGAGTACATTTGTAGCCCAATGCCCTTAGCTCAGGACATGATGATGATGACTGCAGATATTACATTCAGAGAAAAATGGTGTAAGATGTTTTATTTTGGTATATTATTGCTAATAACCCAGTTTCAAAAACTGCTGGAAATGCAATAATCAAGTTGGATCATTTTTTTCATACTTGTAATGTTGGAATCCTGTTAATCCTGAATGATGATTTGTTACAGAATGAACAGATCTTAAAGGTTAATTTTCTTTCCTGTCAGCTGTTTTTCTGCCAAACATCAAACTATATATTCTTACAAAGTATAAAGGGAACTTTGATTATGATAATAGGTGCCTGCATATCTTAGGCATCATAATTCCTTCTATAGATGAAGGGCAAATCAACTTGTGCAAACATGCATCAATGTCAGAAACAAGGCCAATACAGAATTTAATTTAATTTGGAAACTGTTTATAGATTATGATTCCCCACATGGATTTGTACCACGTTCATCGTCTGCTTTCTGTTAAGATAAGTTTTTAAAAATTTAGATCTCCTCTGATTTAAGATACACTTTCTCAGATTAGGGAAAAAAACCTTATTAACTCCTTTTTATCAATAGTTCTTATATTTGTTATTTTAGTGATTTTTGAATATTGATTTAATTTTAATACTGGTTTGGAAGAGCTAGGTTGATTAAAATCTCCTTTACATTTTACCATCACACACACACATACAGCATCTACTCTTTAGTTAGTATACCTAAATGCCCTCACATAACTGTATAAACTTAAGAGGGCAAGAAGATTTATGTGTATTTTTAATAAAGTTTAAATGAAATGGGTGAAAAAAGTAAAGGTAGTAGACTATAATTGGAAATGATACTTTAAAGCGAAGTTTCACTGTTATACAAAACTGAATGAATTTTGTCTTTCTATGGGGCTATAAAATATATTTTAATCTTTTCCTTTAAACTGAGAAGTATTATATTCTTTTTAACTCTTGTTCCTTCTTCCACTATTAGCAATACAATTTATTTTATTTATTTATTTTTGTCAATTACTTACAAGATAATTGGTATAAGTAGAAACATAGTTATGAATACATGGATACATATAAGAAAAATTAAAAGAAATAAAAGAAACAATAGGACAGGGACAGTAGGCACGTTGGTGTGCTTATGCACGCCCCCTACAGACCTCTTAAGAAAGGGGTGAGGTCAATAGTAGACAGTCTAAGGTTAAAGTTTTTGGGGTTTGGGGAAGAAACCACAGAGTCAGGTAGAGTATTCTGGACATGGACCACTCTGTTGCTGAAGTTGTATTTCCTGCA
This sequence comes from Notechis scutatus, assembly GCF_049901735.1. Lineage (NCBI taxonomy): Eukaryota > Metazoa > Chordata > Lepidosauria > Squamata > Elapidae > Notechis > Notechis scutatus. The sequence goes on along the minus strand of NC_142011.1, from coordinate 36,364,063 downwards.
ATCAAGTTTGGTGCGGTTAACCTTGAGTTTGTATCTATTGTTTGCTCTAGTGTTGTTATGGTTGAATTCATTGACAGGTAGGACATTGCAATGTATGATTTTACATACTATACTTAGATCGGACCGAAGGCGGCGTAGTTCTAGGTTTTCTAGGACTAGAGTTTCGAGTCTGGTGGCATAAGGTATTCTGCAACAAGTAGAGGAGTGGAGAACTCTTCTTGTGAAATATTTCTGGACTTTCTCAACTGTGTTAATATCAGATACGTAATGTGGGTTCCAGACTGATGAGCTGTATTCGTGTATTAGTCTAGCAAATGTTTTGTATGCTCTAGTTATTAGTGTAATATTACCAGAGAAAAAGTTACATAAGATTAGGTTAACAACTCTTAACGCCTTTTTGACTATGTAGTTACAGTGGGCTCTAGCACTTAGGTCATTTGAGATGAGTACTCCAAGATCCTTGACAGAGTTTGCATCATCAACAAGGTCTTGACTATTCAGCCTGTACTTTATTTTCTGATTTTTTTTTTGCCAATATGTAGGACAGAGCATTTATTTGTTGAGATTTGAAGTTGCCATTTGTTTGACCATTCTGACACATAGCCAAGGTCTTTTTGAAGGGTAGCAGTATTGTCTGTGGCGTTGAATAGCTTTACATCATCAGCGAAGAGAACGCAGTTGCTCTTGATATGATCACAGAGGTCATTTATGTAGAGTAATCTCTGAGATTTGGACAATCTCAGGTCTAAAACATTTTTGCCAGTGGCAGCTAAATTCACATTAACAGATTCTGGAAGCTTTTATGAATTAAGAACTATGTTATATGAACATGCATGGATATATCTCATAAACACGTTTATCTTTGTGATTGTAGAACTCACTAAAAGGCAGAAAAAAGTGACAAAGACATTCTTTTTTGAAAAGGGAAAGGCTTAATCATGGAGCAGTTCAACATTGAGACTAATTATGTTTAACCACAGAGCCTTTGAAATTTAGTTTTATCTTGGAAATACTACAAAAATGTATTTAAATACAAATTTGATCAAATTCAACTCTGAAAATCTCCAGATTTTTATTATTGATTCTTTAATTTGGGCACAGATGCACAATTTATATGCTGGGCACATTTAGTATTTTATATCTGAAATAACTGAAATACAACAGAGAGGAATCCCATCCCCCCTTGCCCCCATTTCTGGTTTAGTTGTTTGTTGGTAACGATATAGCATCAGAAAAGCTATCAGATAGGAGAACAAATTAAACAAATACAGAAAAAAAATTGTTATAAATAAACACAGTATATAATAATAATCCTTTATGTAGTCGACTAATTGGAAGACAGTCTTATCATGAACAGTTTAAAAGGTTGAAAGTTATGGTCTTTCAATCTTTTATTGTGAACTCTAACACTAGGGCAATTATAATGCAAACATAATGCATGCTTTCACAAAATATTCCACTGAAAGTGAAGTTATTCTGAGTGTTAGCACTGTAGCCTATACAGATAGTCTTCGACTTGCAACAGTTTGTTTAGTGACCATTCAAAGTTACAACAGCACTGAAAAATGTGACTTATGACCGGTTTTCATAGTCATGACCTTTGAAGCATCCCCATGATCATGTGATCCAAATTCAGATGCTTGGCAACTGGTTCATATTTATAACCTTTGCTGTGTCTCAGGGTCATGTAATCACCTTTTGTGAGCTTCTGACTAGCAAAATCAATGGGGAAGCCGGATTCACTTAACAACTAGGTTACTAACTTATCAACTGCAGTGATTCATTTTAACAACTGTGGCAAGAAAAGTCATAAAATGGGGCAAAACTCACTTAACAGCAGAAATTTTGGGCTCAATTGTGGTGATAAGTCAAGGACTACCTGTATGTACAGTATTTCCTGCCTATGGAATTTCTCAGTCATCCAAGTGATGGCTGTCCCAGAGGTGTTTTTTCAAGAGGCAACTGGACTTTACTCTGTGTAAAGTGTGTGTGTTTGTGTGTGTGTGTGTGTTTGTGTGTGTGCTTTGCTTTTCTGAAGAAAAATATCTTCAAAGAAAAACAAGAAAGTCCAGTTGCCTCTTGAAAAAGTACCTTTGGGACAGTAGTTCCTGCCCTAACAAATAGTTTGGCTAACATAATTTATATTTAAAATAAGAATACCTTTTCAACATTTTAAAAATTAAAGGGATCCTATGCTGTCAAGAAGTGACCTTTTATCATCCAGATTAGAGAATGAGATGGAAATCAGGAAAAATAATCAAGGCTGCCTTCCAATTGTAAAAGCTTTTTTTGATTCCCATGGATGTGTTCTATTTATTATTCAGAAATAGAAATAAATATATTGGCTGTCATTGCTGAGTATTCTTAAACAACATCTGGCTCATGTAAGCACTGAGCTTTAACTTTTGAACAAACCATAGTGGTTGGATGACACGATAGCAGTATTCCAGTATTTGAGGGGCTGCTACAAAGAAGAGGGGGGGAACTTGTTTTCTAAAGCACCAGAAGGCAAGATGAAGAAACAATGGATGGAAACTAACAATGGATGGAGAAAAGCAACCTGGAATTAAGGAGAAACTGCCTGTATGTTCAAATAACCAATGGAACAGCTTGTTGTCGGAAGTTGTGGGTGCTTTGTCACTGGAAGTTTTTAAAAAAAGACTGGACAGTCACTTATCTGGAATGGTATAAGGCAGGGATGTCAAATTCAAGGCCCGGGGACTGGATCCAGCCCGCGGGGTGCTTAGATCCACCCACGGGGCAGCCCTGGAAACAGCGAAGGACCGGCCCGCAGAGCCTCTGCCAGTGAAAACAGAGCTCTATTTTCACTGGCAGAGGGTTTCAGGAAGCTGTCGCAGCTGAAAACGGAGCTTGGGAGCCCATTTTCACTTGCAAAACGCTCAGGCCATCACAGGTGCCCATGACATGAATGACCTCAAGCTAGCCACGCCCACCTTGACCATACCCACACTGGCTCCCCAAGGTCAAACACAACCCTGATGTGGCCCTCAATGAAATTCAGTTTAACTTCCCTGGTATAACGTCTCCTGCTTGAGCAGGGGTGTGGACTAAAAGATCTCCAAGGTCTCTTCCAACTCTATTCTGATTGATTGATTGATATAATATGCTGCTGGCTAGTTTACAAATTACAGTGGTTGATTTCAATGTAAATGGTGACAGTTAGTAAATAGTGTCAGTTACTTAGTATATGTAACACCAGAACTCAATGAGCTGCATTGGTTGCTGGTGTCTTGCAGTGTAATTCTTGGTGCTGGTTGCTATCTTTAAAGATCTCCATGGCTTGGGACCAGTTTACCTCAGGGATCACTTTTTTCCCTAGTTCTTTCTACCGTCCAATCTTGTCCAGCAGGATAGATATATCCTGCTGGACAAGATTGTTAGCCAGGGAAGGCTCGTTGGTGGGGTGCAGGAGATATGCTTTTTCTGTCCTAATGACCACTATATGGCAAATCCTTTCTCTGGAGATTAGCCCAAACCCTGCTGACCTTTCATAAGGCCCTAAAGACCTCGACATGTGCTTGTGTGCATGGTCCCAAGTATTGAAGGGTCCTGTCTCCTGATTGTGTTAACTACCATGGATTGTAACGTTCTCGTTAATTGCTTTTTATTTTCTGTATTATGATGGAATTCATTTTTAATTTATTCATTGGCTAGAGTTACTTGTAAAAATGGTAGCCATGCAGATTAAATAAATATGCTGAAACAAAACAAATTAATATTGTGCACCAAACATGTGCAATTATACTTTAAGTTACAAAATTTGCAGATGTTTCGGTTTAATCTTAATATGCTTTGATGTAATATTCTTTGTGTATGTAAGAAACTTTGGAACTGGATATGAATAAAACGGGGAATGTTATTTGCATTTTTTCATAACTAATCATGGAATAGAATAGATTGTCACTATATGAAAATCATGCCTGACTTAAGACCTACGCATTTATTTACATGTTGCTGCTTTTTTACATACATTCTCTTTTAGGCACCTCCTTGGGCATATATTGCATGTGCTTGTGGCCTTTTCATCTATCAGTCTTTGGATGCAATAGATGGGAAACAGGCAAGAAGAACCAATAGTAGTAGTCCTCTGGGAGAACTATTTGACCATGGCTGTGATTCATTGTCCACAGGTACTGCACTAGATAATGGTCTATTACGTAATTTATGAGGACTAGAAAGTTTCTAAAATCTTTTGTGCTCTAATAAAATGAGAATAATTTACCTTGGTTGTACAATTCCCATGCCACAGGTCAGAACTTTGGTAATACATTTTATAAAGGTTCTACATTTTATTAGTTTCATATTAACAGGTTGTAGCCTCTGGTTTACTTTGTTTGGGAAGCTAAGCACAGTTTGGCCTGGTTAGTACTTCCATAGAGAACTCCATGGAATGCTAGAGCTACAGGTGAGGCTGGAGAATCACAAAATTATCCTGGAATGAGGCAGTGACAGACTATGTACCCATCAGAAGTCAGGCTCAATGCAAGGGAATCACTTTTTTATTTCATACTAAGTAATTTAAATCTTAGTTTAAGACTGAAATACTTGAAATGTTTGAATATTTAAATTTCCTTAAAACTTTAAACCATTTCCAAAATTCTATAAAGAGAAAAAACAGCTGAACCAAAATTAAAATATTTGCAGAACATGTACTTCCAGTGGCTCTCTTCTCTTTTATCAATGTTCTGTGTAAATCATGGACACATATGAAACACATTCTGATGCCCTCCTAAATTGCAGCCCTGGAGCCTTATGGCATAACCCAAGAAGTTTTCTGGTGAACCAAGACAAAAGTTAAAATAATCATATGGATTTTGGAGGAGGGAAGCTTGTTACTGAATTTATTTGGATGTGTGTGTGTGTGTGTGTGTGTGTGTGTGTTCAAGTGTGCCTGCACACACATATGGATAATGTGTCGATGCAGACTTTGTGACAGACTCACCTTTGTTCTATTTATGTCTACTTTTGATCAGTTCATCTGTTTGCTCTCAGAGCTCAGATGCATCTCCAAACTGTGCCCTGTCACTCAAGAATAGAACTGTTCATTGCATTTCACCCAAAGCAGTCCTCATAGTGTACCTGTACTGTGATTCATGTGCTAGACCATGAAGTGTCTCAAGTACAATTTTTCTTTTCTGTTTGGACCATTTTGTCATTGTTGTTAGACATTCAGACTGACATGAAAATTGAAACATAATGCACTGTTGATAAACCAGGAATTAAATTCTTGCTAAAGAATATTTAACTTTTCTTACCACTGTATTAGTCTACTGTCAAGCTATCCCTACTAAATAAAGTCATGAGAGCTGATTTGGTATAGTGATTAAAGGCATGACACTGTGAGTTCTCCTCCATGCTGCATCGAGAGCCCAGGATGGGTTGACTCCTTCCTATGATGTCATTTAGCTGAGTCTGTACTAAGATATAAAAGCCAGCCCCCGGAAGAGACCCCAGCTTTTGACTCAGCTCCTTTCAGTCAGTAGCTGTGTCTCTGAAAGCTTCTGTTAGATAACACTCACCAGCAATCTTCAGTGCCATTTTTCCTCGTTTCAAGTAGCCCCCAGGATCTGGGCAGCTGCTCTTCCAGGAGAGCAGGGCTCTCTCTCTCTCTCCTGCAGCATTGGGAGCAGCGTTGCCAGAGTGCTGTTCAGGCAAGTTGGGCAGCGTCTGTAGACCTCCCCCACGCCTGTGGCTTGAGTGGTCGTAAAAAGCAATCGGCAAACCGATACCAGCGTCAGCCAGCTGATCGTGTGGCCAGAGGCTGCCCTTTCCTTTGATGACTTCACTCGGGGCTCTTTATAGCCTAATGAGAAAATCTTCTATCTCGGAGCCTGTTTCCCATAGTCAGCAGCCATCTTAGATTGAAGCCTTCCACCATGAGGTGAGCGGCCATTTTGTAAGCCTGGGGGCCAATTTATACCCAAAGGGGCTTAATACAAAAAATTTACAAAGTTTCTTTCCATCGTAAGAGCCTTTATTTTTCAAATGGAGCAAGATAAGGGTCAGGCAGAGTTTCCTCCCCCAGTGGAACAGTCTCTTAAGCCAATAAGAGAAAGAGCAACGCACCCAATCAGTCTAGAGGGAGGTGGCTGCTAAAATCAGAGCTAGGGCTCTAGCCCCTAAGAAGGCAACTCAGGCTGAGTTGAGGGCAGAAAAGCACAGACATGCAGCCCTAGAGAGGCAGTTCAACAGAACTATTCAACAGAAGGGAGCGCAACTACAGCATCTTTCAGGTGATACCTGTGGGCACCAGCCAAGCCCTCCCAGGGGAGGAGAAGTTATCTATGAGCCTTTCCATCCTCCATCCTGGTTTCCTGAGGCTTTTGCAGTACAATGATCCTCAGGATCTAAGCAGATCTGGGCCTTATTTCCAACAGGCTTCTGGGCCCTATGCTTCTCCCCCTCCCTCCAGGCCTCGAACCTCTTCTCAATCTAGGCCTGAAGCCACCTTCACTCCCTCAGCAGCGAGCCTTCAGCCTTCTGCCCCTACCTTTGAGCATAGACCAGGGGATATCCAAGATGTTGTCTCTTTGGCCATTAGGCAGGGATTAGCTGAAGGCTTCAAGCAAATCCTTCGACCTCCGGAAAGGGTTCAGGCCCTTCTCCCTTCTCAATCTATAAGTTGCCTCATCACCCTGATTTACACAGGCCCCAAGACCTCAGGGTCCATTCTTCTCTACCAGAATGGAAGGAGGTTGATGAGGAGGGAAGGGCTTCACCATCTGAACACAGTTACTCCTCTCATTCAGAATGTGAAGAGGGCAAGACCTTTGACCAAAATCTTCAGAGGAAGAGGACTCTCGCCCAGAGCAGACATCCTCTGCATTGGTCTTCAATCCTTCTCTCTTCAGGCCATTACTCAGCATGGCCTTGGTCACTGCCAAGCTGTTGCCAGAGGAAGTGGCTCCCGAGCCACAAGGAATTCCCTCTAGCCAGGGAGACTCAATTTCTCCAAGCCTGTAGTGCATGCAGGGGTTTTGCCTTCTCCCACTTTGTTCCTGGAACAGTGCTCAAGGAACAGTGCTCTTCCCCTTCGGCAGGTCCTCGCCCATCTTCTCTGTATAAGCATTTCTACAACGTCAGCGCAGCCCTGGACAATTCCCTGGCAGTGCCTTCTGTTGACATTCCGGTTCTGGCCTCGTTCCCATTTTCTGGCACTCTCACGTGGGCATCCATACGGTGGCTGCACCAACTCCAGATTAGATTGCCTACATCTGACCTTCGGTCTCACCAAGGCCTTAATAAGATTATCGCAGTGGCGGAATTCACTGCAGATGCCACTCTCAATTCCGCCAAATTTGGATCTCGGGCCATGGCATCTTCAGTAGCAGCAAGAAGACTGTTATGGCTCAGAAATTGGCAGGCGGAGTCACGCCGTAAATGGAAGCTGGTTTCAGTTCCATTCGTGGGCGATAAGTTTTTTGGCAATGCTCTGGAACCTTATCTCATCGAAACCAGAGATAAAGGTAAAATTCTCTCTTCCTCTGGGAAGAGAGCCGACTATCGCCCAGCTCCTTATACTGGTAAACAGCCCTTTCGGGAGGGTGGGTGTTGTTCCTGCTGTCGCTCTAAGTAATCCCTCGTTCTCCCCACCCATCGGAGGTCATCTAGCCTTCTTTGCCTCCAAATGGGAGGAGTCAACGGCGGATGCCTGCGTGCTCAGCACTATTAGCTCAAGATTACAATTGGACTTCCTAATGCACACCCCCCAAAATTTTTTTTTTTTTGATCTGTCCTGTCTCTCGGGACATTTCAAGGCAAGACATGAATCAGGCCATTCAACTCCTTCTTGAAATCCGAGCTATTCAAACCTGTTCCCCGCTCTCAATGGGGACGTGGGCTTTATTCTCGCCTTTCATCGTTCCCAAAGCCTCAGGGGGGTAGCAAACCATCCTGGATCTAAAATTTCTCAACCAATTTGTAAAATACAGGCTATTTAAAATGCAGACTCTGTGCATTCTATTTTAGAGGGCGTTCGGGAGGACGATCTCCTCTCCCACTGATCTCATGGAGGTTTACCTCCACATCCCCATTGGGCCTCATCATCGCCAGTTTTTCCGTTTCTGTTATCAGAATACCCATTACCAGTATCGAGCACTTCCCTTCGCCCTCTCATTGGCTTCAAGGGTCTTCACGAAGGTTCTGGCAGCATTGATGGCATCTCTGCTTTCTGTTCCAGTGAGGATCCAATGCTACTTGGACAACATTTTGATTCTGTCCTCCTTCATCCATGCAGCCCATCGGGATCTGCAAATTACCCTGTCATATCTCCAGAGCCACGGATTTTTCCACTCCTGTCCACTCTAATGGTTCCTGCTTCCCTACCAACGAGCAGGAACCAGCCACTCATCCATCAAGGTCCCGCTCCCACCACAAATCCGGAGATCTCTCAATTGGTGGTGTTCCCCATTAATCTGGAAGGGATTCCTTTTCAGGGTCCCAGACAGGCTAGTGATAACCACCAATGCCAGTCTCCTGGGTTGGGGTTCCCATATGCAGGGCCAGATAGCTCAGGACCTTGGTCCAGGTCAGAGCAGGCCCTTCCCATAAATTGGCTAGAGCTCAGAGCCATTTTTCTAGCTCTCAAGCATTTCAGGCACTCATGACCGGCTCTCATGTTCTAGTCCTTATGGACAACATGGCCTCCATGACTCATGTCAACCGGCGGGGGGAGACGAGGTCCAGAGCCCTCATGGGAGAGGCTCTATGGTTAGGGTTATGGGCAGAGCAACACCTGTTGTCGATCTCGGCGGACCACTTCTCCGGGATCAACAACTCCCAGGCCGACTGGCTCAGCAGGAGCCTAGTCAACCAGGCAGAATGGTCTATTCCTCCTTCTCTATTCAGGGACCTTTCCCTCAGATTTGGAACGCCGGAGGTGGATCTTCTCCACTCCTCAAATTGCCCAGGTCACCAGATTCTTCACCAGGTTTCCTTGCCAGGGAGCGGAGGGGACCAGTGCCCTTCGGTGCAGATGGCCCAAAAGTCTCCTCTATGCCTTTCCCCCACTTCCATCATTCCGGCAGTAATTCGAAAGATGTTGGAGGAACGAGCGGAGCTCCTCCTCCTGGCACCCTATTGGCCAAGGACGCCCTGGTTTGCGGACCTGGTCAATCTGTCAGTGGCTTCTCCTTGGAGGATCCCAGCCCATCTAATCTTCCTTCATCAGGGGATTCTGCTCCACCCGGAGCCCCAGTGGCTCAAGCTGACCATGTGGCACTTGAGC